>NC_081847.1:20412950-20438581 GCF_963259705.1 Myotis daubentonii | reverse complement strand
GAAAATGTTGGTGGACATAAAGGCAAAGATCAAACAGTGATATAGTCATAATAAAGGATTTTTAACACCCCATTGACATCAAGGGATACACTTTCCAGACTAAATATCAAACAGGCAAGAGTGGACAAATGACATACTACCTGTGGTTCTCAACCTGTGGGTCACGATCCCTTTTGGCGGTCAAAACGACCCTTTCACAGGGGTTGCCTAAGACCATCCTGCATATCAGATATTTACATTATGATTCATAACGGTAGCAACATTACAGTTTATGAAGTAGCAACAAAAAATAATTTTATGGTTAGGTCACAAACATGGTGGTGGGAGGCCTCTCCCACCTCCTCAGCAGCACTAAGGATGTCCAATTGCAGCTAGGGCCTGCTCCCCACTGACGAGTGGACATCCCCCGAGGGCTTCCCGGGGCTGCCAGAGGGATGTCTGACTGCCATCTTAGGCCTGATCCTCTGGGGGAGCAGGCCCTAAGCCAGCAGGTGAAACATCCCCCTAGGGGTCCCAGACTGAGAGATGTCCACAGGTGAGAGATGTCACAGGCCAGGCTGAGGGACCCTCCTGAGTGCACAAATTTTTGTGCACTGGGCCTCTAGTTATTATTATATTAATCGTGCCCATAAAATCTTCCTGAGGATGGTCTTTCCAGGTTCACAGCTGGAAGTCCCATCCACTCTACCTTGTGATGCCCATGTGCTCTATTTGGCAGCTGGGTTGATGCCTAAATGCTGATTTCACATTATTAATTGACTCTAGTTGGTACCATGTCTATTGTTCATTCTCACAGCCCTTTTAGGAGTCTCCTCTTCTCTGCCAGAAAGGCCCCACTTCCTGTAAGATGGGATGCTTGTGAGGGAGGCAGGTGGCCCAGACCTCAGGTTTGACTAGTGAGTGCTGGGCAGCTGGCAGACTTCCAACCCCAAATCCTCCTCTCTCATTAAATCAATCCTTGACCTTTTTAAGTTTTGCCTATTCATCTTTCCTCCCCCCATCAAGGGCTAGGGATTTGTTGGAATGATCCACAGTCTATGGAAGGGCTTCTTTTCCCTTTGTGCCTAAGATCCTACCCTAAAAGGCTTGCGCAGCCCTCCCTCCCCAGGGAGCCTCGGACACCCAGGGGAACAATGCACTTTATTTAATTAATCTTCATTAAGCATCGCCTTTTCTTTGTGCCAGCCTGGGAAGATCATCTAGGAAGGAGCCT
Organism: Myotis daubentonii; assembly: GCF_963259705.1. Taxonomy (NCBI): domain Eukaryota; kingdom Metazoa; phylum Chordata; class Mammalia; order Chiroptera; family Vespertilionidae; genus Myotis; species Myotis daubentonii. Next base: position 20,437,368 of record NC_081847.1, on the reverse strand, counting down.
CCCCCTGTGACTAATCCTCTACTTTAAAAGACTTGTGCTTAGCTGCGAAGCTACCCTTTACACACATCAGCTCACAGGAGCTATATCTTCTCACAGGCCAGACAGCCCCCTAGGCCACGCTACTCCAGGGCTGCCATCATCCCTGAAATTAATCAAAGAGGGCCCCCTTTTACAAGCATGGCAGCAAATATCCAATTCAATTTGCTTTCACCCAAGATTTCCCAGGAGTCATGCCGAATGAGATAATCAATGGTGATTATCAGGCTTGGCTTGCCTGGCTGAGCCAAAGTGTTAAAAGGAGGGAGAATTTCTGCGTCGGTGCTCACTCAAGTCAGGTGCTAATTTGGGCAGATCCATTTCTGTTCTCAGTGGCTCTGAACCTTGTGTGCTGCAATAATCACACTGGGTAGGTAAAGGCGAGGTCCTTCTACCTAAGAGAAGAAAATTCATTTTTATTTCTCCTCCCACCCCAGAACGACAACAATAAAAATGTACAGAACATCTGGAGCAATAATAAGTAGGCTGTTCACACCTATCACACCAGAGAGATTTTATACAGACAGGCTAAACTTTACATCTCAGAGCCAGAGACTAGTCAATGCCTCTGCTGCTAATCAAATAAAAAAGGTATTAAATTGTTGCTACCATCTTAACCCTGAGAGGACTGTTTTCTGCTTGGCTGGTGGTTCTGAAAGACTGCAACTCCCAGAGAAGGAAGGTGGAGGCAAATGGCTCCAAGAGGCCAAGGAAATCCTCCAGATCCCTGCCCTCCCCCCCTCTCTTTCTTGCCTCTGCTAGTCCTGTACTTGCAGGCTGGGTGTGGGGGCTCCTCGGCTCTGCACATGTTTCAAAAGCTGTGGCCTCAAGTGGGAATGTGGTTATTTATTAGTTACCTTAGTTACCTGTTGCTATATAACAAATTTCCCCAAAACATAACAGCTGGAAATAGCAAATGTATCATCTCCCAGTTCTTGAGGGACAAGAACCTAGGCAACAATCTCTGCATATAACCCCCCACTTAGGAATCACAGGGTTGCTGTAGCTTTTAAGGCCCCAGGACTTACCGTTTTTGAATTCAACATTCCTAAGTTTCCTGTAACTGACACTGTAAATGGCTCAGGTGACAGCAATCCCTGGTTCTACATCCATTCATATATAATCTTTCCACTCATACAACAAATACCTATCATCTATTTCCTATGTGCAAAGCCCAATGTGGGATACAGAAAAGAGTCATGCATTAATTCTGCCCTTGGATTGGCTCTAGCACAGAACATAAATACGTGCAGAAATCATGAAACTTTGAGGTAGAAAGTGAAACGCCCAAAAAGGTGCCACTGATGGGAAGGCAATCTGATGATATAAAATCCTGTTGTTCACCCAACATTTTGTGCATTGATTATTCACTCTTCAAACATTTGTTGAAGTGCCATTTATCTAATGCCAGTCACTTGACATACTTTATTTCATTTGGTCTTCTCAGCCATGCACTGAGGTCACTATTATTCCAGCTTTGCAGATGGGAAGCCTGAGGCTCAGGGACGTTAGATGCCCTGGTCAAGCTCACACGGTTGCAGAATTGGAACCAAGGCCTGTATGCATGCTCTCTCCAGGCGCTGTCTCCACACAAGGCATGCGGAACCCTTCCTTCAGCTCTGCTAAATGTGACAGTCATTTCCGGGGAGCACACAGCTGAGCCCCTGAAAGATGCACACCCACTTTCTCTCTCACTGAAGGCCAGACCTCAGATTAGGGTAAGGAAAGTGAGGCACTGGCCTCAGGCTCAGGATTTCAGGGAGTGCCCAAAACCTCAGTAATCGAGATAAATAATATTTTAATGCAATATTTAAAATAAAATGAATCAATAAACTACAGCACTTGGGCTGACTGCTTTTTAAAAAAATAAGGTTTTGCTTGCTTTTTATATTTTTATTGATTTCAGAGAGAGGAAGAGACAGAGAGAAATAGAAACATCAATGATGAGAGAGAATCATTGATTGGCTGCCTCCTGCACACCCTACACTGGGGATTCGGTCCACAATCTGGGCATGTGCCCTAATCAGGAAATGAACCGTGACCTCCTGGTTCATAGATCGACACTCAACCACTGCGCCATGCCAACTGGGCTGTAAACAAGGTTTCATTGCACTTTATGTGTCAAAACAGGCCGCATCCACTGGCCCAGCACGTTTCATTTGTGGAAAAGACACTTTCTTTGCTTTTTTAGACTGGAAGACAGAGCAATTGTCTGGTAGTAAAGGCCATGTGGGTTGGGTCTCATAGAATCACAAATTGTGACACCAGAAGGCAGATTCTTACTAAGAGCCCGAGTGGCCCTGGTGTGATTTTCTGACATGAACAGGAATAAGAAGCCAGTGTTTGGAGAGCTGGGCAAGAGTAACCAAGAGGCTGGAGGGCAGGGCAGAGAGCTCAAGTTCCAATTTCGGGAGAAATTAATTCTACCATGGGGCATGCACAGGGAGGGACTTGGTGCCACATTTCCACACCACCTCTCCACCCACCCCTCGCCCCATAAAAGTGATGGGAGCTGTAGTTATTTTTAACATACAGACCTGCAGCGGCCTGGACTCCTCCATCAGTACACATGCAGTGACTCCAGCACCGGCACCTAGCAAGTATTAATGGGAAAGAGAGTGCTGGGGCCTCCCACAGCCATTTTTAACTGTGGACATTATTGCTCAATTTTGAGCTGCATCCAGGGACTCGTAAGAGGAAGACATAATGCTTGTTTGTGGAACTTTTATAGCTAATTGACATTTTTTCAGTGCTCCCCTGACAGCTGTAGTTCCTCCTGATTGGAAGGGTCGTGGAAAGCATCAAGTTGTGCACTGTCTCCAGATGGGGCCATATTTCTGATTTATCACTAGAAAAAAATAAATAAAAAGCCATCAAAATAAACACACTCACAAGTGATAAAGAGGAGCTGAAGTGATTGGCAAAAGCAGTTCTCTTTGTTCAAAATGATGCATGCTATGTTCATGCTAATTGAGGATGTTTGACTATCTGGGGCTGTCGGGTTTCCTCCCTTCTTGGGAACATTTTCCTCCCTTCCATATCTGTTCTTTGCTTGATGGAGAAATGGGAACCGAAGCAAATTCCTCTTCTCCCAGTCTATGTGCCCTTTGGAGCTGGTTCCCAGACTGTCCTTAGTGCTAGCAGTAGAAGTCAGTGCATCCTATTCTGGCTGCTCTACGTCAAGTTCATGAGACAATTAGAATCAAGCTGAGAAATTAAACTAGTGCAAGGAATTTCACTTTCCTCTCTGGACATACTCATGCACAGATTACCCAGGATGATTGGTAACTAGCACAGCACAAGACACACTAATAGAAGTGGGGAATCACTTGGCATAAATGCTGCCGGGGTCCAACCCCAGCAGGTCCAGGGGTTCCCAAAGGTGTAGACGGAGTCGGCGAAGAAGGAAGGACACGGAGACAGCGTTCAGTTGATCAGCAGCCTAGCCAGGATCTCCAGCCAAGTTCTGGTCTGGATCTCCAGAGAAGTTCTGCTCAGGATCTCCAGAGAGGTTCTGTCCAGGTTCTCCAGTCAGGTTCAGTCACCAGGTTCTAGTCAGGCTCTCCTGCCAATCTCCGCAGTCAGGTTCAGTCCAGGATCCCCTGCCATGCTCTCTCGCCAGGCTTTGCCTCCAAGCTCTGAGGCCAGTCCCTGTCCAGGATCCTCTGGCATGCTCTCGCCAGCGAAGTTCTTCTGTCTCTAGAGAACGTTCTGTGTCGGTTCTGTGCCTAGGCTCTGTCTCTCTTGGTCCTGTCTTCCAAGCCCCTGTGTTCTCAGTTCTGTCTGTTGTTGTCTTGTTGCATCTGTATTTATACCAGTTGATTCTAATCCTGTCAATTTCTATTACAAAGGTTAGGGCGTTTCTTATCTCCATTCCAGGGAGTAAAGATTATGTAGCTTAAGCATGATTGTTTGTAGTGATTAACTACCCGCCTGCCACTTAGTTAAGGAGTTTCATCCCCTCCCTGACTTCAGGGAAAAATTCCTACCTGGGGAAACAACCTTTCTCGGAGAGGTGACCTTGGTTAAAACACAGCGCCAAGAAGGTGAGCAAACATATTAAGAACTGTATGCCATATATGCCAGGTCCCTTGAAACAGCAAGCATGGACCGGCTCCCAGCAAAATGCCAGTTTGGGTTTGTAGAAACCAATGAATGGATGTATGGATGGATGCGTTTACTCTAGGCTTTGTTCTAATGTTCTTGACTCGGAAATGTCACTGCTTCGTGTGGAATGAGTTCATTTGAGAACATTATTTTCAGGATAGAACAAGTCTTTTCATCCTGCTTCCCTCGTTGTCTCAGTGATTGAATCCTAAGTCGGAAGAAGGGTTCTTATTGGCCCAGGTGATATTCCATCCCCAAAGCAATCACTGTGGCCAGGGCAATGCATGGCTCTGATTGGCCAGCCTAGGTCACATACCTATGGAGCCTGGGAAGGGGTGGCTTCGCTCCATTGAAGGATGGGCTGAGAGAAGGGGGGTGGGGATACACAGAGGAAAATCTGGAGGCTACACGAGAAGAGTGTAAGGATGCTGTTCTGGTCAAAAGAACTGATGTTTGTTGCTCTATTGTCTATTATAAATCACAGTTTTCTAGGATGATTCAATGTCTGAAAGTTTTAGAGTCCTGGGTTCCCTGGGAAAGAGACTGAGACAGAGAATTGGGTGCAGGTGGCTTGTTGCAGAGCACCGTGAGACCGCATCAGGGAGGAGAGAGGGAACCTGGATGTGCTAGAGGAAGGAGTTGGGCTGTTATGAAGTTCCAACAGCAGCCTCAGCCCATCCCACAAAGAGCTCAAGAGCCCAGATGGCCCTTCCAAGCTGCCCTGAACCAAGGCAAGGAGCCAGCCCTTTTTACCTCCTGCATTGAGCAGCCAGTGGCGGTGGACTGCCCCTAGGGCAGTGGTCAGCAAACTGCGGCTCGCGAGCCACATGTGGCTCTTTGGCCCCTTGAGTGTGGCTCTTCCACAAAATACCGACTTCTGGGCATGGGTCACGAAGTTTCAATCGCACTGTATGTCCCCGCCCACATGTGGTATTTTGTGGGCCTAGGGAAATATCCCAGTGTTGGGGGAGGAGGCTCCCTTCAACCAAGGGAAGCAATTCTTGGGGGAGGGGCTCAGCTACCAGCCATCACTAGGCAATATTCCCAGCATCTAGGGCAGGGGTGGGGAACCTTTTTTCTTCCAAGGACCATTTGGATATTTATAACTTCATTCGCGAAATATAATTCACTTAATATAAATTTATGTTGCTATGAAAAAAGCTCCCAGATTTATTGAATTTCGAGTCCTGCCTGCAATTGCCTTGGCAGGGCCAGACCAAATGAGTTTGTGGGCCTTATAAGGCCCGCAGGCCGGATGTTCCCCAACCCTGATTTAGGGAAATGGGTGCCTCATACTGGAAGGGAGGTCTGGGAGCAGCACCAGGATGAAGTGATAACACTAACATGAATGAGTAACTCCTCTGAATGTGAGGCCAAGGGTTTCCGAGTCTATTTACCCTGGTACCAGCCACCAGCATGGCCTGAATGCACCGATGTCAGGGAAGGAGGTGGGCAGCCCTGCAGACAGGCTGAGGCACGCGACAGTCTGGAGCTCTTCGCGCTGAAATGATGGGGAAGAGCACCTCCCATGTGCTAATTTCATGCTGGTTTCTTTCTGTCATACATGGGATTCTATGAGTGTCAGATGATGAGAACGAAGCATCTCTGTCATTAATACTCTATAATTAAGGGGGCAGGGAAGGTACAAGGAACCTAAATGCTGGTTCTTGGGGCTTCGTGTTAAGAAAATCCATTCCAAAGTTGGATTACAGAAGCCGCACTAATAGCTAAAGAAAGGAGGACACACGGCTTGTGCTTAACCAGTTCAAGGACAAGAAAAAGAGGAGTTGTTCAAAAGTGAGCCCCAGGGGTGAGCAGAAGTGTATTTCTGAAAGCGTGTCACGGGGAAATTGATTCCCAAGAAGAGGGAGGGAATTGAGGGAAAGACTTAAAATGTGTAATCACAGAACTAGTCTAATTTTTGAAGGCTTTTTTTTTTAAAAGGAGAATCACAAAAGAAATCCAGGGAATTAGGTATAAACAAGGGTGAGCAGTTCGAAAACAAAGAGCCATGAGAAAACATGGTAGCACGACCAACTGTGTGTGGTTTCGAAGGGGGAATGATGTGAGAAACAAGCCCTCTCATTTGCCCTCCGCTGTTTACCTTTTTTTTTAAAAAAAAAAAAAAGTAAAAGAATGGGTACCCTAAAATTGAAAATAAAACTACGTGTGTGTCTTCACATGTGCACATGTTTACATTCTTCTGAGAAGTCCTGTGGGTTTCAGCAGATCTTTAAAAGTGGCCATAATTGCCAAAATATGTAAGAAGGAATGTTTCAGCCCAAATAGCGACTCTAGTGAGTAAACAATTATCACAGGAAGAGAAAAAAATAGGAAATACTTTTATTTCCATTTTGACTAGATTTTTCATTTTCATGGTTCAAAATAGAGTACTCAGAGAAGTTTCCTTCCTTCCCCTACCCACATCATCCTAATTTTCCTCCACATAGCAAATAATGTTACAGTACTTTCCCCTCATCCACTGAAAATAACTTCCAAGACCCCCTACTGGTGCCTAAAATGGTGAATCATACCAAACCCTACAGATATTATGATTTTTCCTGTACATACTTACATACCTATGATAAAGTTTAATGTATAAATTAGGCACAGTAAGAGATTAACAACAATAACTAATAGTAAAATAGAACAATTGTAACAATATACAGCAGTGGCAGTAAATATGAATGTGGTCTTTCGACCTCTGATAATTCATCTGATAAGGACAGCTACTGAGTGAATGACAGGCAGCGTGGATCCGCTGGACAAAGGATTGATTGATGTCCCAGGGACGGAGTGAGATGGTGGGAGGTTTTATCACACTACTCAGAATGGTGTGCAATTTAAAACTTATGAATTGTTTATTTCTGAAACTTTCCATCTAATATTTTTGAACTGCACTTGACTATAGATCATTAAAACCACAGATAAGAAGGGACCAGTGTACCAGTTTTTGTGCAACTTCCCAAATGTATTCTCTATATCTTTATGTATATGTGTGTGCATGTTATATAGGCAAATGTATATCAATATACACATATGGGATGTACTAATATATGTAGATAAAATATGTATTACATTAAAATGTAGATTTATGTATTCATGAATGTATGTATGCTTTTACCCAGACAGTAGTGTACTATAGACAGTATTTTCTACTTTCTTTCACTTAATATATTCCTATTGAGGCATAAAAATATTCCTCATTATTTCTTAAGGCTCTTAGTATTCCTACTCATGGATGAACCATAATTTATCTAACCAGACCCTCATTTATAATCATCTTGGTTATATAAACATATGTTAATATTATGGCGACTGAAGAAATAAGCTTGACCATGCATAAATTTGTACATGTAAAACTATGTGGAAAATAAGTTCCAATAAATTGAATTGCTGGGCAAAACGGTATGTTCATTGGTAATTTTGATAGATATTGCCAAATCACTCTTTAGTCTGTACTAATTTAAACTCCCTACAGCAACATATGAGGGTGCCTATTTCCTCACACACATTTTGCCAACAGAATGTATTAAATCACTCGTTCTCTTTTCCAGGATAATAACTGAGAAATATATTTCAATTTTATTCTGTGTAATTTTATTCACATTTCTTTTATTTTGAAAAAGTAGCACCTTCTAATATAAATACTATTGTATTTACTTTTTTGTGAGCCATCTATTTATATACTTTCCCACTTTTCTATTGGTTTGTAGGAGATCTTTATATATTAAGGTAATCATCTCTTTGTTTGAGATGTGCATCAGAATGGGGTTTAAGTAGCCATAGGAATGGATAAAAAAATGTCAAGTATATATATTGTCCACTATGAGTGGAAACATACAAAAAGAGCAGAGAAAAAATGAGAAGGGATTAGGATAACTAGACTAAAAGGAAGGAAAAGCCAGGGATTCCTGAGAGTTAAAATTGAAAGTTGTAAGAAAGATATAGAGATATCCTGTGGAATAGGAAATGAGACATGCATCAGTTAAGATATGCTAAACAGCTGCTATAGATATACCCCAAAATGCAACAAAGCAAATATAGTAGCAATTTATTTCTTGCCCAGTAGTTGTCTGTGGCAGGTGGCTCTCCTTAATATGGTAATTCAAGGACACACATTCTTCCCCTAGGATCTTGTCCTGGTCCATACCCACTTATGGAAAGAAAAGTATATTCAAAAGCAAGTGGTTCATACCACCTCCATTTATATTCCATTGGGAGGAAGTAGTCACAAATCTATACTTAGCTTAGTTATAAAGAGCCTCCTGACTGGGTAGCCATTTCTCAGCTACAGCTCTATAACTATAAATAAAAGTGGGGAAAAATTTTTAATGAACAGCTGGCCAGCTCCACTACAACTGCTGAGAGACACAAAGGGATAGATCTGGTACCCACAACTCTGAGAGATGGGGGCAAAAGGCATTAAGAGTGAGTAGAAGTCCTTACCTAGCTTAGCAGCCCCAAATCTAAGTGATCAGATGCTTGGAGCCTGCCCTGCTATCTGCTGTGTCACTATTCTCTCCTCAGCGTCTAGAACAGTGCCCAGCACATAGCAAGGGCGTGATAGTGATCTGTCCAATAAACAATTTTACACCAAAGAGGAACGAAGCTGAGGCCAGAGGTGGGGTGGTACACTGCCTGTCGAGGTGTACTCTGTGGGGAGAGTCACAAGGCAGATGACAGAAGCTCAAGCCCTACTTTGTTTTTCCAAGCCCCTCCTTAGTGTAGGCCCCTGGGATCTCTTGTTTGATTTGGGGACTTTATAGCATCAAAGTCTGGGCTCCATGCTTCCAAAGAAGTTCAAAGTGGTTTGTTATCAATCCTCACACTTTTAAAGCTTCTCTCCAAAAGTCTTGGGTTTTAGTATGAGCAAGAAGTAATTTTGATTATTTTTATTACTTTGCATGTCTTCAGCTCCTCCTCCTCCCAAATTCCTGCCCCTCCTCTTGATCCTAACCTGCAGGGAGCACCAGACTCAGACAGAGCACGAGACTGGGACATTGCCATTCCCATTCCTTTCCCTCAAGTACTTTGTTCCCATTAAATAGCATGAGAAGCAGCCATCGGGTTAAATTAAATCCATTTGTATTTATTGTAGCCTCAGGACCCAATTCATGTAGACTGAAATTCATACCATTTGTAGGACTCCTCTGGCTGTGGGGGCGTCCCTGACATGGCAATGTGTTCCAAGCACAGCAGCCAACGGAGGGGCCACTGTCTTGCCAGGAGACCTGCCTCTGAAATTTTAATTTTTAAATTTAAATTGGTATGCTTTACACAGAGGAAGTCATTAAATCTGCATGAAGCTAAACAAAACAAGCCCAGGCATAGCTTGTGGCAGACTTGATGTATGCGGTAATTATGTCAGGATTTCAGTAGGGTGAGGAACAAATAGAGACATAATCTTGGCTTCTGCTCACCGCTCTCTTGGGCAGGTAAAGCTTGGGGACCACTAACCATTGATCCTGGCCAGGTGGGCCCGGTGGGGACCAGTCAGCAGAAAGTGGGAAGAGAGCAGTGGAGATTTCGAGGCACATCTGGTGTCCAGAGTATGCTTGGCTTCTGGAGTGCATCGTCTTATTTAACCAGCAAAACACTCCTAGGAGTCTCTCTCCTCACCTCTTAGGCTCTACAAATTATGGATGCGAAACAGCTGCAATTCCCTTCTCAAAATCCAATCTAATCAGCTGAATTCAGAATGTTTCAGATTTAGAAAAGGTAACACAATGAATTGACTCAAGATTATGACTTGCCATCAGGAACTGAGATGGAACCCAAACATCGAACAGAAATATATCTGCAGGAAAACAAGAATATTCTCACCAAGAGGAACCAATGAAAATTATAAATACTCTTACATCACCTCAGGTCAGGTGTTGCTACCTAATGAGACTGCATTAAATTTTGAAGGGAGAAAAGGGGGAATTTCTGATTTCAGAGCATTCTTAAATTTAGAATCATGAATAAGAAATTATGGACCTCTTTGTTATCCAATCATTTATCAAAGGATACTTCGGTTGTTTCCATGTCTTGGCCACCAATTTAATTTAAAAAATATGAACTTTATTTATTTAATTTTCTATGCCATTTCCTACCTTTCTTCCTTTTTTCATTTCTCCCTGCCCCTCTTTCCCTCCATCCTTTATTTTTTTTAAAGGAGACTTAAACATCTTTTTTAAAAATATATTTTATTGATTTTTTTACAGAGAGGAGGGGAGAGGGATAGAGTTAGAAACATCGATGAGAGAGAAACATCGATCAGCTGCCTCCTGCACGCCCCCTACTGGGGATGTGCCCGCAACCAAGATACATGCCCTTAACTGGAATTGAACCTGGGACCCTTGAGTCTGCAGGCCGAGGCTCTATCCTCTGAGCCAAACCGGTTAGGGCCCCCTCCATCCTTTAGTCCACCCATCTATAAATTACAAGTGTGTTCTCTGAGATAATAATAGGTCTTGTGTCTATCAATAATCACCTCCCTTCCCATTCTAAGCAAACAAATCAACAAGCAAAAAGATTTCATGATCAAATGTTTTGGGAAATTTGGGCCGGGGGCCGGGTGGGAGGGGGTGATGCTTCTTTAAAAGACTGCATTAATTATTGGAAATCTCAACGTTATAAAATGTCTTGTAAATTTCCAAAAGTAGAGATTTGACCACAGACAACAATGGTGGGCTGTTAGAGACAGAGCCTCTTTCTTAAATGAACCATACATAGTCTGAGTTCCCAGTGCCCATGGTTCTTCCTTAGCCCTCTCTATCTCCAAAACTTCAGGCTAGCCCGTATATTTACTTGGAAAAAATTAGCAGAGACTTCTAAGGATCCCTGTAGTAATGCTGAAAACTAATTCTTAAGTTTGTCCAAAAAGATCGTATACTTTTGGGATCTTTTAATACTAATATTATAAAAATTCTTAATTATATATAATAAAGTAGAATTACTTTGTTATTAAAGCAAAAACTGAATTTGTCTACTTATTTTTCACATTTTATGTATCACAAATGACTCAGTGTATCACAAATGACTCAATGATTTTAAAATAGGGCATATCACATTTCCATAAGCAATTTATCACCAGCTTTAGGGGAGACAAGTTGTTCTAATATAGATTCTGGTTGAGAGCACAGATTCATTCAATGCTTTGGTAAGTAATATATTTACATCAACAACACTGGGACTTATTATCAATTTTAGGGCCCCCCATTTTTGGAACAACAACATTACATGTGAGGAACATAGATACATAGTCATACACAATCTGGGGCAACTTTTTATGAATATAGCTAAAATAAATAATCAAGAAGTATGGACAGCAGAATGCTTTTGGGGTTTGGTTTTTTAAATGTAGAAATGGCTACACACTTAAAATATATAGCCCACCATGAAAATAGAAAAAAGAACAAAGAAAATGAAAACTATGCTAATTTCACCATCATATATATGTTCGTATTTACATCTATATAGTAAAAGCCTAAGCAACCATTATGGCGGAACAATCAGAATGACCGGTCGCTGGTGGTCAGTGCACTCCCACAGAGGGAGTGCCACTCAGCCCGAAGCCGGGCTCATGGCTGGCCAGCGCAGTTTCAACGGCAGGAACCTCTCCCACCTCTGTGGCAGTGCTAAGGAGCAGTGAGCCAAGCAGTAAGGAGCAAGTATGTGAGTCATAAGGAGCAGCAAGGGGTGTGGATTGCGAGAGGGATGTCCGCCTGCCAGCTTAGGCCTGACCCCCAGAGGGATCCGGCCTAAGCTGGCAGGCAGACATCTCTCAAGGGGTCCCAGACTATGAGAGGGCACAGGCCAGGTTGAGGGACACCCCCAGTGCACAAAATTTGTGCACTGGGCCTCTAGTATTTATATGTATATATTATATATTTTATGTATATATAAAAGCATATATTTTTATAAAATATAGTTAATTGTATGGTTATTTATTAATGCTAATATAATACATTATTTAAGTGTGAAAATCTTATTTAACATAATGAAATTATATTATTATATTTTAAACATTAATAATATTATACTTTAATAATGGCATCATAATAATAATATTAGCTACCACTAAATGTATGTTAAATTTGCACATACTATTAATAAGCTACTTACTTAATTACCTCATTTAACTCTTATAAATCTCTTACAGATACTATATGACTCTCCATTTTGCAGTTGAGAAAACTGAGAGAGCAGAAAGATAAAGAGCCTTCCCCAAGGTCACACAGCAGGTGGATGGTGCAGACTACTATTCAAACTCAGAATAGTTCTAGAGCCTGCATGTTCCACCAATAGGCTATTCATGTTCTCCGGAACCTGCTGTTTTCACTTAATTTTTCAGATTTATACTTTTATGTCAATAAATATAAAATGTTAAAGGCTGCATTGCATTTTACTGTAATAGAGGCACCATAATTTATGAAGCTATTGCTGTATTTATAAGCATCATTTCAGTTGTGTCCCAGTGTTTTTGTTACAGTACTACAGTGAGTATTCCTGTATATTTTTGTACACCCTCTGATTATTTTTATAGAATTCAAAATATCTATGTCAGATGTCTATTGTTATATAACGCACCATCCTAAAACATAAGACCTTATAATAGCAACAATGCATATTTTTCACAATTACCTGGGTTGACTGGGCTCAGCTGGGCAGTTCTTCTGCACCAGGAGGTAATAGCTGAGATCACACGTATAACTGCAGTCTTCTGGAGGATTGGCTGGAGCTAGAACATCTGGTATCTCTCACATATCTTGTAGTTGGTACTGCCCATCAGCCAGAGTCTCTCTCCAAGTGGCCTCTCCAGTTGTGTAGCCAGACTATTTTACATGGTGGTTCAGGGTTCCAGGTGACAAAAATGCAAACTGCCAATCATCTTAAGGCCGAGCCTCTGAAGTTGTACACTTCATTACTGCTGCATTCTATTGACCAAGGCGAGTCTCTAGGTGAGCCCAGATATCTGGTAGGAGGATGGTATTCACATTGCAATGGGGCATGTGAGATGGGAAGAATTCTGGTCACCTTTGCAAACAATCTACAGATAAGTCAAAGTACATGGAAAGTATAAAGACTTTTGACAAATACTGACCCCCAGAGTATTATGCCAGTAATAGCAGATAGAATCTGTCTCTTTTATATGTTCATTAGTAGGCCAGTAGATGACTAGTGGTGACTTCATTTAATTTTATATTTCTAGTAAAATTAAGCATGTGTTCATTGACCAATTTCTTTTGTTGGTGGTAATACCATGTTAATATTCTTTGCCATTGTAAAAATCAAACAGTTTCAAAAAGCCATTTAAAAATGGATTGTGTCCCTGTTATTCATTTGAAAGAACTCTACATATGTTACTAAATCTTTGTAAACATTTTTTCCAGTGTGTTTTACATTCTTTATGATGCAAACACCATTTGCATCCTTTCATACCAACATCCCTGCCACATTCAGGCCCAGCTAGTCTAGCTTCTCCTGTGGCCACTTTCTCAGGCACAACCTCAGGGCAAGTTTCTGGACCGAACATCCACCCTGTGAAGTACCTAATATGCTGGTTTAGAGCGCTTGCTGAGAGCAATGTGGTGGGTGACTTGACTCATTGTGGGCTGTTTCTGGAGTCAAAAGTTCCCATCAATCATGTTGGATCTTTTAATAGTTCAGATCTGGAAAAAGGAATAGCAAGCTTAGGGCATCTCAGCAGAGTTATCACAGCCAACCAAGATTTCTCATCATCTGGAGGGGAACCAAGGTAAGCTGCATTGAGAGTGTTCCTTTTTTCCTCTGTGCTTGAGGAGCTGTACCTGGAGACAATCAGCTTCCCCTCACCAGCTGCAGAGCCAGGTCCGCAGAAGTCAGGCTTGTTGACACTTTTTCAGGTTTGAAGCAGATTCAGCTGAGGCTTGATGGCTTGGAAGCTCTGAATTGCCAGTCACGCCTTTGTGATGGGTTTTTGATGGTGAGGCTACAGTCCCCAGTTATGCAATCAAATACTAGCCTACCTGTTGCTGTGAGAATATTTTGCTGATGTCATCAAAACGCTACAGTCCCCAGTTATGCAATCAAATACTAGCCTACCTGTTGCTGTGAAAGTATTTTGCTGATGTCATCAAAACCCTAATCAGTTGAATTTATTTATTGTTTTAGGAGTCTCTGCGTGTGTGGGATCAGGAGCTATGTGGGAAATCTCTATACCTCCCTCCTCCCAAGTTTGTTGTGAACCTAAAACTGCTCTAAAAAGTAGTCTTTATTTGAAAAAACCCTTATGAGATGATACACTTTTACTAGGAAAGCTATCTGTGACCTCTTCAGTCTTGCCTAAGGCCCCTAGTAAATCCATGAGTTAGATCTAGGTTCATTTTCTCTGTCTTGCTACTGGTCCAGGATTTAGAATGATAATTTTGGAATTTCCTTCAAGACATCTCTGCCTCCTGAGAATTCTCTTTTTCTTTTTCTTTTTTTTTGTCTTTCCCTTTGAGTTTCAGCAAATTTTTAAAAAATATTTTAGTACCTTAGAGATTTTCCTCAAATTTTCAGGAGCACAACATGCAATAAAAATAATGTTTTATAGAAGCTCTTATTTCCAGTTGTTAGTATTTGAAACAGCTTATTTTTGTATTATTTATTAGTTAATGTATTATTTTCTATACAAACAACTGCAAACCTACATTTTCCCCACCCTGTACAATTCTTCCAGAAGTGTAAATCCTTCAGATTTTTCATGTTGCAGCCTTAAAACTCTGTGCCCCAAATGCCATGTTTTGAATTGACTGATGACCTTTTAAATGACATTTAAAAAATATTTTTATTGTTTTTTAAATTTATTTTTTATTGTTGACAGTATTCTAGATATCTCCCATTTTCTTCCCCTGTATCCCCCTCCTGCAAACCCCTATCTCTCCCCTCCCCAGGTCTTCACTACTCTATTGCCCATGTCCATGGTCAGTTGGCTTTTAGTAAGGGAGGTTTTCTTGGATAACTTGGGGGGCTTTACTGAATCCATTGGAATGTTTTAAAAAAAGAGCTAAGATTTCTGAGAGAGAGAAGAAATTCCATTTGTGGGCAATAGGTCCAAGGCATGCCTGTGGAGTTCCATTCTACTTGTGGCCTCCCTTCATTGCTGCTGCCCTATGGACCTCAGACTTGCTTAGCCAGCCCATAACCACATAAGCACCTTCTTTGGGAGACAATCTGAGCTCACTAGACCCACCCCAGTGGTCAGGATGCCTTTGCTAGTCCTGTACTCAGGGACTCCATGGGCCTGAGTTTTAAATTTCTGTCCCTTGGTGGAGCAGTGAAGGGAAAGAGCAGAAAGGAAAGAATAAGTACAAGAAAGTAAGCTTCAGGGGCTGGGCCAATGCTAAGCCTGCTGAGGACTGAAGGGGATGTGAGGAAGGACAGATGGACTTGATTGAGGGTGGGTCATACAAGACGAGATGAGTGAGGGTCCAGAGTTGAACTGGGGCTGTGGGAAGACTCTCACTAAGGCACTACAGTTCCAACCTTCCTCACCCCACCTCTGTGTCATTGTACACCTGGGCCATCTCTGCCTGACATTCCTTACAAACCTCTGGCTGAGCATCCCTCCCCAGCCTCTGCCAAACCACACCCTCCTCTCCCTCCAAAATCTGATTTCATGCTCCACTGTGCCATGACAGTCCCCAGGCTGGGGCCATCTGGCTGCAGCTTGCTGTTTCCAGACTTCCTAGAAACTCCACTGTCTCCTTTTCCCCACAGACACACACGGGCACCCACAGCATCTGGAATGTCTGTGAGCTGCTGGTTATGAACCTTCCCTTTGCAATCTTCTAGGGCCCTTTACCAGAATAAGAAACAACAACCATTTAAGAGCCCAGAAGCATCTCTCACCTTTAGCGTTTGGGAGTAGCATCTCCAGGCTGTTCCTGTTAGTAAAGGAGGCTGATCAACCCAAAACCTGACATTTCCTTTTCTCCTAAATACTAAGAGTACTAACAAGTCTGACTTCACTGCAGGCTGTTGAATGATGTTCTCCTGAGGTGCCCCAGGCTGGGCTCTGATGGTCTCCAGGTACAGCTCCTCAAGCACAGTCATTGCAGGGACTCGGCAGCAAGCCTAACTAGTCGTCCCCTCCACCTCCCGATTCCCCATGATGAGAAATCTTGGTTGGCTGTGATAACTCTGCTGAGATGCCCTAAGCTTGCTATTTTCCCCCCAAGATTTGAACTATTAAAAGATCCAACATGATTGGGGGGAAGGTTTTAGTCTAGAAACACATTTAACAACCATACATCATACCTCTGTGGACACCCACTTTTTCTTTCTTTCTCTATACAAGCTGCCCCTTCTAAGGCTCCCATCACCTGTGGTCCCTAATTTTTTTCACTTCTTTCACCTTCATCCCTCTAGTCCAGTGGTTCTCAACCTTCTGGCCCTTTCAATACAGTTCCTCATGTTATGACCCCCAACCATAAAATTATTTTCGTTGCTACTTCATAACTGTAATGTTGCTACTGTTATGAATCATAATGTAAATATCTGATATGCAGGATGATCTTAGGCGACCCCTGTGAAAGGGTCGTTTGACTGCCAAAGGGGTCGTGACCCACAGGTTGAGAACCGCTGTGTCTAGTCCATTTCCAAGCAGTAGCCTGGGGAATACTTTTAGACCATTAGTCATCATTACCCCAAGCCTCAAATACACACAAATTCAACTCATTAACCATTGAAAATGCCAGGCACTGAGCTCAGGGAACTATCAGTGACCAGAAGAATGTGGTCCCTCTCCCAGAACTCACCATGTAGGAGGGAGTCAGACAGTTGTTAAATGTCCTGTATTTCCCACTGAATTCGGGATGAAGTCTCACCTTTTACTGGGTGCTTTTGTTTTTTTCAATATATGTATTTGTTGATTTCAGAGAGGAAGGGAGAGTTAGAGAGAGAGATAGAAACATCAATGATGAGAGAGAACCACTGACTGGCCACCTCCTGCACGCCCCCCACTGGGGACCGAGCCCGCAACCAGGACATGTGCCCATGACCAGAATTGAACCCAGGACCCCTCAGTCAGCAGGCCAACGCTCTACCCACTGAGCCAAACCAGCCAGGACACTGGGGGCTTTTCTACCTTGGCCCTAGCAGCATTGGTGTTTACCCTACCCCTCCCTGCAGTCTCACCACACTGGCCCCTAGTACACAGAGCTTCCACTCCTGTGAGCATAACTGTCCCACACACCTGGACAGCCCCTCTGTCACTTTCCCGGTGCACCCAGGTATGTCCAAGTGAGTTCCTGTAGCTCGCCTCTAGAAGTCTTCCTAGAGATTAGGAGGGCTGGAAAAAACAACTCTGAATTTCTTTTCCTATAGAAAATATGCTGATCAAATCTGGACCAATGGCCTTTTAGCCACAAGATGGTGGAACCACTTCAAACACTGATAGGGACAGGGCTTGGGAGGGAAACAGCAAGGAGGAAGGGAGAGCGAAGGGAGAGTGGTAGGGAGAGAGGGGAGGGCTCTGGAACTAGTGTGGTGGGAGACCCACCATCCCCATCATCAATTTCACAACTTCTCTTGAGCCCCTGCTGTATGTTGAATGAACCATGGGCTGGACCTTGCCATCTGCACACTGACAGGCTGGTGGGAGGAGACAGAATTGCAAACAAGCCCAGGTCTCCATTCTAGTCAGGCCCTGAGGAGCCTAAGCTCACCAACTGGATTTTGGAGACTAAAGTTTATTTTATTTTTTCTCTCGCAGACCTATGCTAGCTGTCTCCTTTACAAAGGAAAAAGAACCAGGCATGATAGGAATAGTCACTCTGCCAACATGCTTTACTGAATAAGGCATAATTTATGTACAGTAAAATTCACCTCTTACAATGTACAGCTCTGTGAGTTTTGAAAACACATACAGCTGTGCAACCACCTGCACAATCAACATATATAACAGTCCCCTCACCCCAACATTCCCCTCTGGTGGCCTTTCATGGGCACCTCCTCTCCCATCTCCCTCATGCCCAGACCCTGGCAACCACTAGTCTGTTTCCTTTTTCTGTGGTTTTGCCTTTGTGAGGTTGTCATATAGATGGAATCATATAATAATTATATTAAAGAATTATTCTTCATTTTTTGCTTGATCTAATTGTATAATACTTGTCTCCCACTTTCTTTGCTGTAATTTCTTTGATCACCTCTGTATCAGAAATGATGTAGCATCATCTTTAGAGAGGATAGGAAGACACACTTTCCTCGGAGTCACAACTTGCTACTGGCAATGCCACATCTTGTGGGCAGTGCTTCTTGCCTAAGGGCAGGTCCTAGGAGAGCTCTTTGACTGCCTGCCCAACACCAGCCCTCAGGGCCTTGGCCTTGGCAGGGCTGGTGCAGCTCAGCTGGATCCATGTCCTCCACCCTCCAACCCTCTCACCCCCACCCCCACTTTGAAGCTGCTGTGGAAGATAGAGGAAGCCTGCTGGCCCCACCAAAATGCTGGCAGGGCCACCGGTCCGGGGGGCTGATCCCCAAGCTGGAGCTGAGCTGTGCTTCCTCTCAGGTCCGCAGAGGAGAACCCAGGGACCTGGGAGAGAGCCTGTGCATGGTAGGAGACTTACCCTGAAATGTCTTCCCAGAAAGTCTGTCTCTGCCTTTGAATCTCCCTTAGGAAGAAGGGGTTCTACAGGAGGAGCAATGCCCCAGCTTTAAAAGATGCATCCCTCTGCGCACAACTCTTCTCACCGGGGCACAAGGAAGGCCATCAGGCCATTCTGTGTGCTCTCTCGGTCCTTCTGAAACATCCATTCTAGCTCAAGGCGGGGAGGGGGGCCCCCACACAAATTAATAGACTCTCAACTGGAGATTTTTGTGATGAGGGTGATGGAGGAGGAAGATGAACCTAAGTGCTTGAACAAATTTTCTGAATTACCTATATTTTGCCATTCCCAAGTAGATTGATGGCTAATTATAGAGATTGCTTGAAATATGTTTTATCCATTCAGACTACCCCTTCCGAAAAACCTCACTTTATTTGAGTTCCTTTAAATGTGTAGGTATGATGTTGGCTTGTCTCCACTGATCAGCCCTGTGACAGCGTATAGCTCAGATGGCAAACTGTTACCACTCCTGCTCCTGGCACCTTTCCAGGATGCAGCTCTCAGCCACTGGCACCCCCCACACAGACGAGCCAATGGTCTGTCATTGGCACCAGGAACTATAATGAAAATAAATGAAGTTCTTCAAGCTTCCCGGACAGTATCCATCTTAAAAGGAAGGCAGACAAACACCAGCCCAACTATTGTGGGCTGGCTGGAGGGGGAAGATATAAAAGCAAGCAAGTATTAAATGTTCATTTCACTTCTTGGGGATTTTATTATGCATTTAGGTAACTTTGAGCCCCACAACCAGAAGGCTTTTCTATGCCATCAAAGTTATTTCTTGTGATTCTGGAATCTTTGGCCAGTTGTCTTCCAGAATGGCTTTCTTTCCGGCCTCCTCCACTCACCAACCCTGCCCACTCCCCTTTGATCTACCTCCCAATGTAAATGAGCAGAAAAAATCTCAAATGGACCCAGCTGGTGTGGCTCAGTGGTTGAGTGTTGACCCATGAACCTGGAGGTCACTGTTCTTTTCCAGGTTGGTGGCTCGATCCCCAGTAGGGGGCATGCCGGAGGCAGCAGATCAATGACTTTTTCTCATCATTGATGGTTTTATCTCTCTCTCTCTCCCTCTCCCTTCCTCTCTCTGAAGTAAATAAAAACATATTTTTAAAAATTAAAAAAAAACCAAAGAGCTAAAATGGGAATACAACCTTGGAATCCATGGCTGGACAGACCTGGCCTCTGCATTAGAAAAGTAGTCACACAGAAGGGCCAAACAGAGCCTGGGAAAAACAACACTGACATGACACCTGTCCCGTTTATGCGCATGGGATTTTAAATGTCTTCGGGAAGTAGCTATTCCCAAGTTCAGAGGTTCAGAACAGCCAGGAAAACAGCCTTTTCAGGTCAGTGAAGGTCACTGTCATGGTCCATGGCCAGGAATGTTATGCCTGATCTTGCCTCTCACAGGGATAAACACAGAGAAGTAATTTCTCAGGTGAGTGGACCTTCAGATCTCACCAGCAGAAGGAATAAACTTCCCACCTCGAATGAAGAGTCCACAGGGAATAGATGTGATTCCAAAACAGATTAATGAGGGTGCTGTTTGCAGGTGCAGAAAGACCACTAGGAACGACCGCATTTAATTAACAGCATATAAACCTTGGGTCCCCATGCCCTTGACCATAAAGCTTGCTCCCCTGCCAGATGCTGGAGAAACATCCTCATCTATGCCTGAAGGGCCCAACCAGACTGCAGCTCAGCCTTCCATGGCCATGGAATTACAGCCAGTCCTCCCAAATCCATTTTCTGAGTCACCAAAGGGATTTTCTTGGTCACTTAAGGGAAGAATAAAAAACTAGTGCTTTGGTCCAGGGATGGGTATCCTAGGATGTTTTGGATCCTTGCCTTTTAGCAATCTTTCAACAATCCTTTCATTTCCAGAAAACTAGCCTGTGGCAAAGTCTAGGGGAGGTAGAAGATGCTTGGGGCTTCGTTTCCCACATGATGAGCATTGCACTATGCAGGCACCACATGGCCAGGGCTGCCACGAGAGAGAAGACTTTCCAGTCTCTTGGAAAAGGTTCAGAAGGAATTTTACCTTTGCTTCCAGAGAGAGAGGCCATGCAGTCTGACTCCCAGTCTAGAGTGGCCTTGCCTGGCACTTGGCATACAGCAACTCAAGGACGCCCAAGGAAGGGTTGTGGAAGGGCGTGGGGGCATACATTCCCAGTTGTTCTCCCAGAATTGATAGCTGATGCATGTTAGGTCCAGGCTTCAACTGGAGGAAAAGTCAATGTCAGTGTGTGAGCACTTACCTCCTCGCCTCCTCTACGCCACTCTGGGAGCTGGGGCTGGGACTCCGCAAACCGATTTCTGCGTTGCCAGCTGCTCCCAGTTAGGCTCTGCCAAGACAGAGCACTGGAGGGAGACCACCCGGCTGGAGGAGAGAGACTTGTTTCTTCTGCGTTCTGTTCCTGTGAGCATCATCCTGGCAACACTTCCTGTCTGCTTCTTCTTGCTGACTGCATTACTTCCTGTTCATGTCAGCATCACCTCAGGCTCACTTCTTCCCCCAGCAGCAGCAATGCTCCCTGGTAGCGGTAGCTCAATCTAGTTTGCAGTTTTCCCAACATTTGCCAGCAAGCCTCTTTGTGACCTGACCCTCAGAGATGCCAGCACCGCCTCCTCAGAGGAGGTGGCTCAGGGAGATGGTGAGGCAGCAGGAAGCCTAGTTACCTGAGGAGTCATGTGCAGCTAGAAGGCCCTAAATTGTCCTCTTCTTTCCTCTGCTTTAACTTCGTAGATTAATCCCTGGACAAAAGCTACTTAGGGAGACCGCCTTTGAAGGGTCCCTACCTCCAGCAAAACACTCACTCTGACTCTGAGGAAGGAGGCCTTGGAGCCAGATCTTCCCCTAGCAGCAGCAAAGAAAAAGCGCTGGGGTCTGGCTGTTGAGATCCACAGCATCTTCCA
The DNA here is from genome assembly GCF_963259705.1 of Myotis daubentonii. Lineage (NCBI taxonomy): Eukaryota > Metazoa > Chordata > Mammalia > Chiroptera > Vespertilionidae > Myotis > Myotis daubentonii. The sequence continues at coordinate 20,415,688 of NC_081847.1, read as the reverse complement.
TGCAGCCATGGTCCTCCCCTCTCTCCACCCCTCCCTGCAGGCTCAGCACAACCCATCTCCCTCTTCTGCTGCACCTTCTCCTCACCTGAGATGTGTCTTGACCCTGGTGGCCTCTTGCTTTTAAAGAAACTAGAGGCCCGGTGCATGAAATTTGTGCCCTGGAGGGGGGGTGTCCCTCAGCCCCACCTGCACCCTCTCGCAATTCGGGAACCCTCGGGGGATGTCCGACTGCCGGTTTAGGCCCGATCCTGGCCTGCGGGGATCAGGCCTAAACTGGCAATCAGACATCCCCCGAGAGATGTAGCAGTGTGCCAAGAGGCAGGTGGCCAGGGAGGAGCCAGAACTGGGCCAGGCACTACACCGCTCACACTCATCCCAGCCTGGTGTGCCTGCTGCTGTGGAGTTGGGAGAGGCTCCCACTGCTGCAGCTGCACTTGCCAGCCATGAGGCCGGTTACTGGCTGAGCAGCACTCCCCCTATGGGAGTGCATTGACCACCAGGGGGCAGCTCCTGCATTGAGCATCTGCCCCCTGGTGGTCAGTGTGCATCATAGAGACTGGTGTGCTGCGCCAGCACAGCCAAGGGTGAACCTGAGTGGGGGCTGCTGAAAGGCTTAGAAAAGACAGACAAGAGAATGAAAGCTGGGTCTCGGTGGGACGCTGCTTCTCTGAGAGACAGTGGCCATGCCCACAAACTGTGTCTTTATTTTATAGCAGATGCCATGAGGCAAAGTAAGGGCATGATCAAAATGTTTACAACATTCTCGTGGGTTTCAATCCTACTCAACTACATGCACCTGAACACTATTAAGCCTACATCACTCAGGCACGTGGGGCCACATGTTCGGACCATAGGTTCAAGCTTACAACTATAGCTGTTGGCTATAGTTGTGCTGGGAGGGCCCTGCCCTCCAAGCTGGAACTTGCACGTGGCAATGAGAGGACTGTGCCCTCTCATCAGTCCAAGGCCTGAACCTGTCCAAACACTGTAGCTGCTCCCCACAGACTGGTTGACCAGTTGTTCCAGTTGTTCCGTTGTGATGGTCACTTAGGCTTTTATATAAATAGATTACCAATGACTGCAGCCATAGCCAATGGCAGTCTCCCCACTTGGTGACAGTGTTGTTGGAGACCAAGAAGGCCCCTTTCTATTTGTACCCAGAAGAGCTGGTTTACTAAATAGCCTAGTGAATTCACACACGAAGAGAAACAGTCCTTTTAAAAATATTTACCTTTATTCTCAAAAGTATTACAGATGTCCCCATTTCCCCCATTGACCCCCTCCACCCCAGCCCACCTCCCAGACCTTCACTGCACTATTGCCTGTGTCTATGAATGATTCATATATATATATACATTCTTTGGTTAATCTTTCCCCCTTCCCTCTGAGATTGATCAGTGTGTTTCAAGTCCTTTTGAACGACAGCCCTGAATTCTTAGAAACTGGAGCAGGCTGACATTTTTGGAAGCCCTGCATTCAGGACATCCATCTATGAGTTATCTGATCAATAGAAACTGACCCATTTCACTGAACCACACAGTCTCAGGGTTACTGAGGAGGTTTTTCTTTCTTTTCCAGCAAAGGGCTTCTCTGTACATCCAAGGGATGGGTTACAGGCTATGGGTTTAGTCTAAAAAGATAAACTTTTCTCTTATGGGGGAGACTAGAATGACTATGTTCAGGCCCAGAAAAATAGTGAGATGACTTGACGTACAGGCAGGGCTGCAGGTGCTGGCATCCTCAGGCTTAAGGAGGACACAGTGCCCCTGGGCAATTGCTGATCTGTCATATACTGAGCCCATAGCTCCATGCAGCTTCAGGACAGCTGTGCCTATGTGGGGCTCCCTGTTCTCCTGATTCCAAAGCAAGGATTAGGTAGGAGCCCAAAGAGGACAGGAACTTCTCTTAGGCCTGTTGGCTACTGCATAGAGGAGTTTGGCTACACCCTGCTGGACATCAGAGGGTCTGGGGAGATCATGCTTCTCGATGGCAAGAGCCTCTGAAATCTCAGGACCCCCAACATAGCAAAGGTCAAAGTCACAGGGTAGAACTCTTGGCCCTGATCTTGTCCCTTGGTTGTTCATATTTAATCAGGAAGTCCTTTCTCCCTGGACATGGAATTCTATTGGATGAGCCCTAGTTGTCACATGATCTCTCCATGTTTGTTGTTTGTGGTTCTGCAATTTTCCAGATTATTCAAAGTATCAGGATGGGCACGAGAAGTGACTGATCTGAAGATGTTTCCGTTCTCCTGTGAATTTAACCTGAACTCATTCCTGACGTGCCATACCCTGGCTAAAAACCATTCAGTAAATCTGCCTGCCTCAGGAAGACTGTTCACTTCATCATTCATGTGCCATTCCAAGGTTTCTTCAGGAATCCGTCCAAGTTTTCTAGCCCATACCACAGTGCCTTGCAAAGGCACCACATGGATAAAGCAATAAAATTTGATTGTTAAGCTACAATAAATACATAAATAAACAAAAATATTCCTCCTCCAGGAATAGTCTTCCAAAAACAGTGGCAACTGAGGAGAAAAATGATTGGTCCCATTTACAAAATTCTGACCAGCAACCCTCCAGGGGCCCTTTCATATGCCCTCTCCCTCCCCTCTCCATCCCGTCACTCTCTCCGATGTTCTCTTCAGGTTACAGTTGTGATGGGCTTTCCCCCTCCTGCTCGCTCTTTCCTTAATTTAGGGCAATCCCACTGCCACCTCCGTGCTCACTTCTCATGGC
>NC_081847.1:20242950-20407950 GCF_963259705.1 Myotis daubentonii | reverse complement strand
TTATTCTTGCTGAGTTATTGTTGTACCCTGTGTAATTTTAATGAAATGCTTGCCATAAGCCTGGCCTCAGATGCAGGTCCAAAAGGGCAGGAGGTAGATTATCTGGCCAGTTGAGAAAACAAAAACCCTCCAGTTTACTCAGCAAATGAGGGACAATCTTCGATTCCTTTTGAATAAATGACCTGTGGTTAATTACTATCTGCCAGCTTTTATCCTTTAATCTCTAGGTTTACATTCTCTAGTAGAAATTGCCCCTAAACCTATGCCTGTAATCCCAACTGCAGACAAAAGCTAGTCTTTCCATAGCAATTAAAACATTTTTTCCATGCTAAACTACGATATCTAATTAGTGCAATAGTAGTTTCCCCCTTGTCAGGATAATCGCATCTTTAAATATATTTTTCAAGTTGGAGAACTCTGTTTTGCAGGCATATTCTAGAAGACTGAATGTAAACATGTTTGTTACCCATTCATTTGTGACTTCAATTATTATTATAACTGCATCTTCTGCAACACAGACACTGTATTGTTGTATGTTATGTATTTTCCCAGGCACATTAGATAAGTTTTTAAACAGACCTGTAAAAATGATCACGTTGCAAACTTAAAATAAACTGAGCTACATAATACATTCCATAACTTCATTTAATATTGACAGCAGCTCCATTTAAATTTTGAAAAGCAAATACCTTTAATAAATTTATGTGAATGATTATATACTTTGATAAAACTATTGTACAGGAGTGTGTACATATATAAATCTGTAGGTAAAATTATATACATTTCAATATATTCCACATATATATTTTTCTACTTACATTTTTCTCTTTAGTAAAGCAAAGCAGTTTTACTGTACATAAATGTGCAATGCTACATTAAGTCCTGAGTAATTTAGGGATCATTAATAAGCTACTGCAAATTCTAGGTTTCCAGCTAAAGATCCAGTAGATTTTATGACAAAAATGTGAACAAAATTATGTTTAAAAATATGCCTTCAGCTATGCATTCTGTGATTAGTGGAGGAAGCTTGAGAATGCACAGTAGCCATTTACATTTGGGAAAAAATTCATGAATATTCAAGATGAAGCAAGTATCCTATTTGTATGGGTTTATAGAAGCTTTAAGTGACGTCACCTACATCCAGTTTGTCAGGCATGGAAGACTCCAGTCGTGATTGGACTGAAAATCCCTTTTGCAGAATTTGAAATTCTGTGTAAACATCAGTGTTTAGGTATTATACAAAAATTCTGACTCAAACCAGATGAAAGTCATTTAAGGGCAGTCTGGTGAGCCACTCACTTTGGGAGGTCCCCCGTTGGCTTGTCTCAGAGAACCCAAGGTACTCAAGCCACGTCCATCTCACCGCAGGAGGAGGAAGCACTATGGGGAAAAGGCCACGTTTCAGCCACAATGGGACAGTAACAGTTACCCGTCAGAGACACCGTCCGCAAGCAAAGCACGCCAGCCCCACGCTCAGGCACCGGGTACGACCGGAGAGGAGGCGGAGGCAGGCCCGACCCTGCAGGGGAGGCTGCCCCGCATCCGAAGGCCCGCTTCGACGAGAAGGCACTGCAGTGGTGGTTCCTCTGTCCTGTCACCCCCAGCTCTACCCGGTCCCATGGCTGCTGTAGTCAAAGACTCCTTTCTTGAAGAATGGCGAGAACTCACAAATGGTGTGCTTCGAAAGCGTCAGCCCCACTTTGTTGATGTGTAGGGGGGACGTGGCTGATTGGAGCATCACGCTGAAAAAGTCCCTGAGGTATTTCTGGGGAAGAGACAAGAGTTAAAAACCTGGTCAGGACGTTGTTGGGAGTAGAAATGTCCAGTGTCAACGTCCCATCCAGCCGTCCCATCCAGCCGTCATTAGACACTGCACCTGGGAAATGCCCTCGGCTGCCTCTGCTGTCATCGGGCCACGAGGACAGAGCCATGACATCCCTTATGCAGGGGGCGAGTGTTTGGCTCAGAGCGGATTCACAGCAACAGCCTCAGGCCTCACTGCAGACACATCCAGAGGCGCCAGCAACACTGTCACTAGTTAATATCTTTTTCTTTTTTAGAGTAATTTTCCCCGGCTTACTCATTAAGTAGGCAGATGATTAAAAGGGGGAGAAGACGAGCCATCTGTACAATGCTAACTGTGCTGCTGCCTGGGATTTTAAAAGGGACAGTCAGCACGTGCCTTGGTTCCTTCTAATAAATAAGGAAAAGAAGTACTGGGGACTAGAGGGTCAATCCCTCCTAATAGTTACAGATCATTTTGCAAATCCTGTAATCATCCATGAAAAGAAATTCTGACTATGATTAATTGCTCTGGGCCCTTTTTCTCCCCTGCCCCCCACTGCTCCTGTCTCTCCCAGCATCGGCCGCCTTGCACAACAAAGCCTGCCAGAGACTAGGACCAGAGCTGCTGGGATGGAATCAGGTGTGGGTGCTGGCAGGAGGCATTAAAAGAAAAGAGGACACCAAAAACAGTTAAAATATTTCGGGTCAGGCAAATCTTATCCACAACAGAAAACAGAGGCAGATGGTGGGGGTGGGAGGAAAAGGGGAAGAGAGGGTGGTTAGGGCTAACCCTTTATTACTGTCTCAGCTTGTTTAAAAAATATAAACAATCCTGTCACAAACTTAGAAATTAAACATAATAGTTACAGACTTTGAGTAACAGAAATAATGTGTCTAAGCAACATGGCCTAGGCCTACCCCAGTGAATTGCCCCAGAAGAGAAGCAGGGTGTCTTCAGACACTTTTATTGTCACGGGGGAGGGGGAGGGAGTGGGGGAAGGGCAGGGATGAGACTAACATCTTACAACGCACAGAACAGAATCCTTGGGCTCCAAAAGTCAACAGTGCCCCAGGTGAGAAACCTTGTCAGAGCAAGTTGAATTCAGCTACCTCTGTGAACTGCCAACCTAAAATTTATTTCTGAAAGAAGACACTTTGCTTAAGGAAAATTTGTTAGCCACCCTCTTAAAAAGAGTAACAAGGATGCCCTGGGCCAGTGTGGTTCAGTTGGTTGGGCATAGTCCAATGCACCAAACAGTTGCCTGTTCGATTCCCAAGCCTGGGTTGTAGGCTTGGTCCCGGTGGGGGCATGTGTAGGAGGCAGCCAATGATGTAGCACTCCCAGCTAGATGTGTCTCTCTCTCCCTTCCCTTCCCTCTCCCCCCTCTCTAAAAATCAATATAAATATTTTTTAAAAAAGAGCCCATATGCTCAGTAACTATCCTTGCTGCACTTATAAAAAAACAAAAAACAATAACAAGGATGATGAATAATTAACATTTGTATAGTAACTTATAGTTTCTAAAAATCTTCCCACATCTGTTCTTTTAGGCTTTATGGAAGTATAACTGGCTCACAAGACCTGTACGGTTTTCAGACGTGCAAAGTGATGAGTCCTGACATGTGTACACCCGTGAAACCACCACCAAAGCAAGATAAACATGTGCACTGCCCCCCAAATGTTCTTAAGTCACCTAATTCTATGGTATCATCCTACTGTGCCTGGAATTAGCTCTTTTTATTACCGTAATACCAATTGTCAGGTGAGGAAACGGTTGTAAGGAAAGTGAGCAAGGCTAGTAGTCAAGAGAGGAGGAGTGTTTTAACTCAGACTCTGTTTACCGTTCAGCATCCTAACGTACTGGTCTCACTGTAATTTCTCTCCTGAAAGGTTCTTGAAACAGCCATCAGGTTAAGGTAAGAAGGTGCCAAAACCAACTGCTAAAAAATGAAGACCTTACTCCAGTACTTATTTGCATCAGAGGTAAACGGGAACCTGACCTCCGTTTTTCTGGAGGAGGGAAGCTGAGAGTGAATATCCACTTTAGAGGGACCCGAATTCCATCCAACATCCTTTCTGGTCAATAACACTACCCACACCTGACCAGCCAATGCTTGCAATGAAATGCACGTGCGCAACTGACTGCTTTTGGAAGGGGAGGAGTGAAATGATTGAGGAGGAAGGTGAGGAGCTTGTCCATGGTGCGTGCAGCAACTTCGCAGTTTAAAGCGTGAGGAGACCTGGGATGCGCTGCTGGTGTAGCCTCAGTACCAGCTCCTGCGTCAGGCCCCTGCAGGTTACATTAACTGCAGACTAACGCTCCGGCAAAGCCGCCTTCAAGATGAATCCTAACAGAATAGAAGGAATTGAAAACTGGGAACAGATGCTGTCTCAACATTTGTCATAATTAGTTCCCAGAGCAGGGGTCCCTTAAAGGGCCAATAAAACCTGGAGGGTATGATGAAGAGAGAAGTGGAAGTTAAGAATATAAATAAAAGAAAAAGAGAAAGTATTGGAGACACCTTCCGTATGAAGGGCACCACCACCAGAAGGTAACAGTAAGCCAGCTGCAGGTAATGGCTTTTTCTTTAAATGAGCTCATTAGCATGCCTCGAGGAAAACTCCAGAAGGAAGGATCTGCCTTCCTTGTAAACATTACAGAGAGTTTTTTCTTTGCTTTGTGGAATCCAGCAGCCTTGGCTGTCTTTATACCGACTGCTTCCTTGCTCAAAGATATGCTCCAAGTAGGATGTGTTCTCTGCCGAACCTCCAAGTGCTCTAACGTGTATGGGGTGAGGCGTGTGTGGTTGGCCGTGTCCGGAGCCACATGCTTGACATGGGCTGGGCAAACTCTTTCTGGGGAATGACAAAGACAAAGCACTAGGTCTAGGGCTGGGGACAGAAGGCAGAACTGAAATTCCAGAAGGGTGTGGAGGTCACCGACAGCATTTCATTCTCCTCTGTAATCCCCCATCATCCCTGGCACACTGGCCCTCCTCACCCTCCCTCAAGGGTAACTGCTATCCTGATGCCTGGCACCTTCCATTGGTTTCACCAGTGTTTGAACTTCATATTGATGGACTCACGCCATGTACGCTTTGTGTCTGACTTCCACTGTTTACGATGTTTGTGAGATTCATGCACACTGTTTGGTGTAGCTGTACATTGTTCACTATCACTGCTATATGGTATTCCAGTGCGAACGTCCCACTGGCTAACTTTAGCAGGAGGGCATACAACCATAGCTGATTTGCTTCTTTTGTCTGAGCTCTTCTTAAATAACGAAATCTACTTCCATATAATGGTGGCTGGTGAGTCAAGTTTATTACTATTCCTCAAAAATCACACCCCAAAAAACCTTAGGGTTTCGGGCTCAATCCAAGATCAGCCAATGTACTAGTACTCTATTTTATACCAGAGGCCTGATGCATGAAGCTCGTGCAAGAGTAGGCCTTCCTTCCCCTGGCTGCCGGCACCGGCTTCCCTCTGGGACCTGGGCTTCCCTCGCAGCCCTGGCTTCATCTGGTAAGTCGTCTGGAAGGACGTCCGGTCTAATCAGCATATTACACTTTTATTATTCGAGATACTCAATATACATGGTAATCTACACAAATAAAAGACAAAGATGCTAACTGACCATAGCTTCACTGCACCCAAGCCATGCCCATCAGCCAATCAGAGCCACTATATGCAAAATAACCCAAACAAGATGGCGGCCAGAGGCCACAGAGCTGGAGCAAGCAGGAAGTTTGGTTGCCCGGGCGATGGAGGAAGCCAAGCTTCCTGCCTGTCCTGAGCCAGCTGTGGCCTCCACTCATGGCAACAAAGTTTCAATTATAGAAGACAAATAAATCACAGATACCTACTTCCAGCCAGCCTCCACTAGGAGCCTGGGTGGCTAGGGGCCGTGGCCAGCCTGCAAACAGCCATCAGCCCCTCACCCAGGATGGCCACACCCTCATGGGGTGAGGGTTCCCGCTGGGGGGCTTAGACAGCCTGAAAACGGCCCTCAGCCCCTTACCCAGACTGGCTAGGCACCTCAGCAGGACTCCCCCCACCCCCTGAAGGGGCTGTGGCCAGCCTGCAAATGGCCCTCAGCCCCTCACCCAGGATGGCCAGGCACCCCAGTGAGGACCCCCACCCTGAAGGTTCTGTGGCTAGCCTGCAAACAGCCATCAGCCCCTCACCCAGGATGGCCAGGCACCCCAGTGAGGACCCCCACCCTGAAGGTTCTGTGGCTAGCCTGCAAACAGCCATCAGCCCCTCACCCAGGCTGGCCAGGCACCCCAGGGGGAACCCCTACCCTGAAGGGGCTGTGGCCAGCTTGCAAACAGTCATCAGCCCCTCACCCAGGCTGGCCAGGCACTCCTATATAATAAAAGGGTAATATGCAAATTGACCCTAACAGCAGAACAACTGGGAATGACTGGTCACTATGACACACACTGACCACCAGGGGGCAGATGCTCAATGCAGGAGCTGCCCCCTGGTGGTCAGTGCACTCCCACAGGGGAGCTCTGCTCAGCCACAAGCCAGACTGATGACTGCCAGTACAGCAGTGGTGGTAGGAGCTTCTCCCGCCTCCTCAGCAGCGCTAAGGATGTCCGACTGAAGCTTAGGCCTGCTCCCCACCGGCAAGTGGACATCCCCTGAGAGCTCCTGGGCTGTCAGAGGGATGTCTGACTGCCAGCTTAGGCCCAATCCCCCCAGAGAGTGGGCCTAAGCCAGCAGGTGGTCATCCCCCGAGGGGTCCCAGACTGCGAGAGGGCATAGGCTGGGCTGAGGGACCCCCCCAGTGCACAAATTTCTGTGCACCAGGCCTCTAGTTATATATAAACCGCATACTTATATAGACACATATTTACTTAATTTTTGCTGCCTGTGCTCACAAAGTTTTCCACAGCATATATAGCTGAAGGGAGAAGATTAAAGTTCTTGCCCAAACCCTCCCTTTACTGTGCAAAAAGCACATCCCACTCAGCCTGGTACGTGAAACATAAGTTTAGGTGCCACGCGGCATCCCCAGGGCAGCACACTGTATAAAGGATCATTACAAAACTTGAAGAACATTAGGAATTTAAGTGACTTATCAGGATTATAGGGCAAAGTAAGAAAAGAGTTTGTAAAATCCAATATCCAATTTCTGTTTCTTTCACATGGCATTTTTCTCCCTTAAAAAAAAAAGAACAACTGTTGCGGCCAAAGGTAAACTGAGTGGGGGGGTGAAAGGATTAAGGAAAGACAGATAAGAGAATGAAAGCTGGGTCTTGGTGGACGCTGCTCCCTGATGAGGAGACAGCGCCAGCGCCTACAAGCCGTGTCTTTATTTTATAGCAGATGCCATGAGGCAAAGTAGGGGCGTGATCAAGTTGTTTACAGCATTCTTGTGAGTTTCATCCTCACTTAACTGCATGCACCCGAACTCTATTACAAGGCACGTGGGGCTACGTGTTCAGACCATAGGTTCAAGCTTATAACCACAGCCGTTGGCTATGATTGTGCTGGGAGAGCCCTGCCCTCCAGCTGGGACTTGCACGTGGCAATGAGAGGACCCTGTCCTTTCATTAGTCCGAGGCTTAAACCTGGCCAAAACACTGTAGCCGCGCCCCACAAACAACAGCAGGCATATTTAAGTATCTGTAGCCATTAGGGACCACAGAAGGCCTGCAAAGCCCACCCACCCTGGTGATGGGTGTCACACCTGACTCTATTAAACACCCTGGATTGGGCCACCATGAACAGAGGTCGCACCTGCTGGGGCTGTGCAACATATCAGCCCTGCCTCAGACACTTGAAGGATGAGAGTCAGAGGAAAACAAATCCTCTTTCAACAGGATTACAAATCGGGAAACAGAGCAGCAGAGCAAGGAGTCCGGGAGAGGGTCTGTGGGAGTGGGAGTGATGGAGGGAAAAGAGGGGCCAAGAGGATCAGGGGCCACAGGAGATGGGTGGTTGGCAGTGGAGGGCAAGAGAGGAAGGGCTGGGGTAGAGGGACAGGAAGGATAGGAGACACGGGAGAGAAGGGACTAGCACAATGAATGTCTGTGAGTTGTTTATTTATCAAATTGGCAAAAAGATTTAAGAATAAGAAATATATTACACATTTATGTAGCTTATTTACTTTTTGCCACGTGGACCAACAGTGAAGTATATGGTTTTTTCTTATCAATACTTGCAAGAAGTCAAATTTAGATGGCTAATCTTTAAGGGCGTATTTCTGTATTGATGCTATGTACCCTGTGGTCATAAAGTCCTTTCTTCTATAGGCTGTGAGCTTATTGTAGTTCAATATATGCAGGTTCCACGGAGCAGGGCACAGAAGTAACAGGGAGAGATGGGTCCATGGGTCTTTTCCAAAGCATTAAACTGACATGTGTCTTTAAAATTCCTTCAACACAGAAAAAATCTTGTAGGGACTATGAGTTGTTAAAGAGGAGGCCTAGAGAGACCAATGGAAGGATGAGGGCCATACAGATTGTCAGACACTCCCTAACAGGCTCATGATCCCTTCTTTCCAAAGTGGCACATTTTTCCCCTTTAACTCTTACCTGCCAAGATTCTTCTGAGTATTCCCTTAGCACTGTCTTCTGCATGCACACACCAGGGTGACCAGACATCTCATTACTCTTATGAAAAGGCCATTTATCAAGGGCTTGCAAAGTTCTGGGCAGAGTGAAACTTTTAATGGCATATCTCATTCAATTACCACAACTTTAGGAGGAACCACGCTTATCTTCATCTTCTAGAAAAGAAACTGAGGTCTAGGAGGTTAAGGAATCTCTAGTGGGGGGTGTACAGGAGACAGCTGATCAATGATGCTCCTCTCTCATCAATGTTTCAATCTCTCTATCCCTTTCCCTTCCTCTCTTTCTAAAAGTCAATAAAAACATATTTTAAAAAATAAACATTAATCTTTTGAACCAAAACAGAGGCTAATATGATCTATTAGCCATGTTACCGAATTCTAAAAGTTGAGACACACTCCTCACATTGTAATTCAGCCAGAATTTAGTTGATTATTTTAGAGTTTTAGCCTAGTACCTCAATCAATACACTGTATTAGGGAAAAAATTGAATATGTGCTGGTACATGCTATTTCATTTTCGACACCCTTGATGAAGGTCATTATGTTAACATGTTTCATCATGTGTGACCTACAACACAATTTCTGTTTCAGCTCTGGCTGACAGGACAAGTACTTGTGTTACTGGAACAGCCTTGGGAAAGCTGGCCTTTACAGCACCTCTGCTGGGTGGTTTTCACCCGGAGGCTTCTAGATGAAATTCTAGTCTGGTCATAGGGACCGGTCACATGCTCTATAATCCATCCCGGCAAACACCCTGTGAGATCCGCAGGGTGTTAAATGGCGTGGCCCTTCCCATCTTGAGGTCATTTCCTTTCAGGTCTAGGGTCTGGAGAGGAGGGAGGAAGAATAGTGTCTAAAACCAGCAGACAATGTGAACAAGGAGCAGAGCCAGTATGTGGAGGGCTCTGCGTGGGGAACAGCTGGATTAAGGAGAGCATGGGGGCTTGAATCCGGATTTGGGTCTGCAGAAACTTTGCACAAAGCATTTCCTAGTTCATGAGCTTATATGAGCCCTAACATGCTGAGGAGGAGGACAGGCATGGGTATCCTTTGTTTGCAGATGAAGAAACTGAGATCCCAAGAGGCAGCAACTTAGCCAAGGTCAACAGACCATAAGAGACTGACAAAATGACTGGCTCCTCAATCAGGAGAAGGGCCTAAGATAATTCTCATAGTTCAATCCTTTCAGCATGAATTGTAATGTGTAAATGTAAAGGCAGCCCTTGTCTCTGAGGTTGTCCATACCATGCTCATGTAGGCTCTCAGAATTTACCCTGAATTCAGTCAACCACTGTGTGTGGGTCTAGAAGATGTGGCTATGCGAATAGAGCCTCAGAAACATTTGAAAGACCTTACCTTTTTATCTTTTGACCCCCTTCCTTCCATTTTAATTAGCAGGGGGATAAAATCATGGCCGTCTGATGTTAAAAGATTCAATTTTAATAGGGCTCATGACTACAACTGCAGCCTACTGCTTATTTCATGTGCAATATATCACACTAGTTGTGTCATTCTAATGATTTTCCCAGCCATCTCATTGTTGTGGAGCCCTCATTATTTTTCAAAATTTTAACATAAATCCTCAATGTAATTTAAAATTATTGAAATTATTAAATTTGTAATGGTCTTTAAAAATATAATAGGGCTTTAGCCACCTTTCCATTGTGACATATTAACAGGGAAGACAGTTCAATGGCATTCCTCATTTCCAGAAGTCATTAGCCACAAGTGGCAGCTTAAAGACAACTATCAGTCTCATACGACTTACAGGGCTTACCTTGAAGCCCTAGAAAAATTCATCATCGGCTGATGGGCTCTGAAGACAGATCAGGTCTGGGTAAGGACACACTAGGATATTTCTAGACTTGAGAGAGGTCTGGTCACTACTAGCCAGATGTCACGATCAACCCAGTGGAATCAATATTATTCACCTGGTTAAGTCTTCCTCATGATAAACTCTCATAAATTCCAGTCTGAACACCTCTCTCTCTGGCTATTCTAAAATTTGTCTCCACTAGATCAGACATGCTGGATTGCTTTTCCAACATGCCCAAAACATCCTACACACTCTGATGAAATTAGGACAGTTTGGGGTATCGGGATGATGCTCTAATCCAGTGGTTCTCAACCTTGGCTGCACATTAGAATCACCTGGGAATCTTTTTAAAATCCTGATTTCTGGGCCGCATCCTCCAGAAATTCTGTTTCTTTGTTACTAATGTTGTGGCCCCACCCCATAACAAAGAAACAGAATTTCCGGAGGATGAGGCCCAGAAATCAGGATTTTAAAAAGATTCCCAGGTGATTCTAATGTGCAGCCAATTTTGAGAACCACTGCTCTAATCAATACCTGGCCAGGATAAATAAGGACAGTTTGATTCAAGCAGCTCTTTTATCCAGAACATAGTTACTGCACACCTGCTCTACAGGAAGCAGTGTGCCAGGCACTGGGTGTCAGCTGTTGAATAAAACAGACAGTGCCTGCCCTGACCAGGAGCCTGGGCTGGCCCACTGTTCAGGATCGTTCTTATTGGTGCTTTGCTTCCAGCATCTAAATCCTACTTATTTTTTAAGGACTGGATAAAGGTTTGGTCTTTGTTGACTCCTCTCTCTTCAGGCTTTATTCCTTCACCCAGCAACTATTTATTGAGAGCTACATGCTTGTGCTGCTAGAAAGTAAGTGGTGAATAAGACCAGTTCTTGTCCTAAGAAACCTGCAGGCCTTTCAGAGTGGACAGGTGAAGCAGCAATTAAAATCCTATATAATAAAAGGCTAATATGCAAATTGACCAAACTGTGGAACTACCAGTCGCTATGATGCATACTGACCACCAGGGGGCAGACACTCAATGCAGGAGCCTCCCCCTGGTAGTCTGTGTGCTCCCACAGGGGGAGCACCACTCAGCCACAAGTCGAGCTGCTGGCTGGCAGTGGCGGTGGCAGGAGCCTCTCCCCCCTCCGTGGCAGCGCTAAGGATGTCCGACTGCCAGCTATCCCCCCCCCCCACCCCATGGCTCCCAGACTGCAAAAAGGTACAGGCCGGGCTGGGGGACCCCTCCTCCCCCAAAGTGCACAAATGTCATGCACTGGGCCTCTAGTATGGCTTTAAGAAAACAGAATGAAGTGCTTTGGAGCACACAGAAAAAAGACATACAGCTCAGTCCTGGCAATTGGTGACATTTATGCTAAGACCTGAGGGGTGAGTAAAAAGTAAGAGGTGAAGGTATTGGAGGAAGATACTAGAGGAGGTCTGTTCAAGGCAGTAGCAACAGCATGTACAAAGCCTCATGGTGGGGAAGCAGGGTTTGGGGCTCTCTCCACCAAGAGTCCAACAAGACTAGCCTGGGCACCATGTGTGGCCCATTCAGAGTAGGGTGTGCACTCCTGGAACGCACTGCTCACTGAGTCAGCAGCTCTGTACCATTTCTCACAACGGGTTCTGTCCCTGGGGAACCTCTCTTCTCTTGGACCATTAGAGTACTACCAAGCCTTCAGGTTGGAGCCCGTTACGTGTTTTAACCAAGGGAATACACTGGAGGTAGTGCTGAGAGTGAAGGAATGGCCTTGCAGATTCAGGCGCCCCAGGTGGGCCCAGTCCTCAGTGAAGGCAGGATCAGAAAGCAGCCATACAAGTGGCCTGACCTGACACCACCTGGAAAAATGAACCACCCAGCTGAGCCCTGCCCAAATTCCAGAACCAGTGAATCCATAGCAATCAAATGGTGGTTGCTTTAAAGGCACAAGTTTTGAAGTAGTTTATCACACAGCAATATACAAAATACATGTGTTTGAGAATAAGGTAAGAGATGAGGGAATAAATGAAATTAGTCAAAGCAGAATGAAACAATCTTTCTTTGGTTTTTATTTATAATTCATGACCAGTCATCAATTACAGTCCTATTCTACTTCATGCCAACCTCTTCCAACCTTTTTCATATTTCTAATGAATAATTCTGTCTTAGCAGGTACTTTTCTATCTATCCTAGGTTTTAAAGTAAATACTTGAAGTAGTCATCATGCAAAATACAGCATTTAAGTCTTGATGTTATAGAAAATTCTGAGAGCTCCCAGTTAAAACTCATCAGGGTGAAATGTTAGTCTGTGATTACAGAATCAGAACTATTCATTACAGTGACTCAGAGAATCTTCTTTATGAGTTTAATGACATAAGCATATTGTGTTGAATTATTATGGTCCTGCATCAATTGGACTCATAAATGTAATATACTCAGTCTGGTTCAAATATTCTAATAAAATCCAGCAAGCTTTAAAATTTTATAAGGGATGTGCACTTAAAGCCCATGTGCTATTCAATTATCACAGGCTGATGTCCCAGCTCGGGGTATTAAGTAGCTTCAATGATTATGATGACTCAGCCTGGCCATGCAGCAGGCTTAGGGTGAACCTCCACCAACAAGCCACTTGAGAAACACCTGAATCTGCTTAGACAGTGAGGTGGACTGAGCTTTTCTCCCCAGCACAAGTCAATAGCAGTCCCATCTTTTCAGCTCATGGAGGGGGAGAGAGGAACTGAGTTTATGCTGCACCTGTCAGCCAGAAGTGACAGCACACATCAGCTCTAACAGAGTCAACAAATAGCTTCCAGACCGTCTGACAGGCCCTGCTCTAAACTTCATTTGTTTGAAGCAAAATATGGGAGGACACTGTGGGAGAAGCCCAGTTCCTGGGGCTCACCCCAGTTCTCTGACTTCCGTTTATTGGCTCTAGGTAGAGATGGGTAACAGTAAACACAGATGCATAGCGACAGCATGCATCTGAACCACAAGGTTGGTGTAGTCCCTGCACTGTACGCCGTCTCCGAGGGCACTCGGTCGTTCTGTAGCCACCAGGCTGGGCACAGGGGCATGACAGCACAGGGGTCTGGGGTAAGTCCCTGAACGCCTCTGCACTGCAGTTTCCTCGTCTGATTTTATTATCATTTTAGGATTAGAAGATTAAATGAGCTCCTCTATAAAGGGCTCAGGGCAGATCCCAATTCCCAATATGTATTCTACATACTTTCTCCTCAGGGAGCTCATCTGCAAATCTGTTCATTTCCCCCCTCTTTTATTTGTTTTAAAACACATGGGCTTAAAATGTGGAAGTATTTAACTTGAATGCTTTCCCCTTCAAAGGAAAGGAGAAGACAGCAAGAATCCCAGGTCATCTCCTATCAGATATTGGAAGACTCTTTAGTTTAAGAGTTGCTTTAAAGTTAAAAAAATAATATAAAATAAATTAACCTGTTTTTCAAAATGGGGAATCATATTAAAATAAGTTAAAAATCAGGTAATATGTATCAAGTAAATTCATTATCCCACCTCCCCAAAAGCTCATTTTGGCTACTGAGATTCTGAAAAGTACCATCTGGAGAAAAACAAAATTCTTTTCTTTGTTTCTAAGCTCATGATTCCTTCCTGTAGGTATAAACCTTCAACGAGCTCCCTGACATTTTGAAATAGAATGATGGCTCCCAGTGACCAATTTGACTGACAGACTTTGAAATAACAATGGTGCTGGCTGGTACCTCTTGGCTGTAATGTATTTAAACTCAGATTCAAAGAACCAGGTTCTGAAAAGCCTGAGAATTGAATCAAGAGGTAGTTGCATATTAATTACTGGCATCCCAAAGTTTCCCTGTTAGCAGAACCCAGAACTGGATTGGCTGCAATGCTGTAGGATCCTAGATGACTGTCTCCCTGGCAGTACCTGTGGTTGAACAGAACAATCCTTTCCTTTACTGTAGGACCTATGGCCATTTGTATTACAATCACATGTGGGTTTTTTGGTTTGTTTTTGGCTGGCCTTGCCCTGGGCCATCAGAATAACACTGTCTCTGAATTCTAGGGCAAGAGGGTAAGCTCTTGAGGCTCCGGAGAAAAGCCCCAGGGCCCCTTTTTGTTGTCTGGGTCAGGGGCTCCTGATGATCCCTGTGGGACTGTTTGCCTTGCAGATTATCCTCTTGCTTTGGGCGTTACTCCCCACTGTCTACACTGTCCTCAATCCCGGGAAGCCATGGTCATGCCCCAGGTGTGATGAGAACTGTGGCCCCAAGTGGTGGGCCTGTGACCCCACCCCACTGAGAGGATTAGCTGGGGATTTGGATCATCTGCACCAATGATCCCCTTCACTGGGGACAATGACAGAGGTGAATAATGTCAGGGAAGGTGGAGCAGGGAGAAAAGCCAGGCCAAAACTTCTCTAATATAACATCTCTCATTCAAAAAAAGGATGGGGTAGGTATAGATTTCATACCAGAAAGGGAAAATAGAAAAATTCCTTTACCAAACAGATATTATCTACAGAATTAAGCATCATATATATATATATATATATATATATATATATATATATATATACACACACACACACACACACACACACACACACACCCCCAAAACCATGAACTTTCTGAAGCACAGTGGTGGTGTTTTTTCCTTAGGATCTTACACTGTAGCAAAATTTCACAGGTTTATAGCGTCTCCTTTCTCCTGAACAAGTGAAGTTTACTAACTGACTGGAAAGAAAGAAGTCTATCAAATTTTAATTTATGCTTCAGAGCCAAACTTTAGAAACTCTTAAAACTGTCCTAACCCTCTGTTACCATCTGAGAAATTGCTGCAGAACAGTGGTGAAGAATGTAGCTGATTAGGCAGTTGATCAAACATGGACTTCCAAGGACACTCCCGTCTGGCTGTGATAAACATCAAATGAATCTGAAACTGTGTAAGCATCGTTCTTCCAGTCCTCAAAACTTTTAGCATCCATTTGTTTTCAGGTGGAAGTAGTGCAGAAAGGACTAGAAAGAAGTATTGGCAAAATGTGGACAGAAAGAAGATCTGGGAGATCAAAGGGAAATCCTACTAGTTAGGGGACCTTGGAAATGCTCTGGGACATTTAGCCTAAGAAATAATGGGCTAATTTGGACTAATTCGACATCCACAGTTTCTGCCACAAGGAAACTGCCTTTCAAAATAAGAAATGTCAGTTTACATTGGCTGAGCTATTATTTGGATATGCCCAGAGTCTTTCAAACGAGGAACTGCAAATAAACGCAATTTTGTGAAGTGGAAGATAAGCACTATAAATGAAAAAGAAATGGTGAATCAGCAGTGACATAAACCAAAAAGCATAAGTACCCCAGACTGCAAAGTTCAGTAAGAGCAGACAGAGTCCCCTTGCTGTTCATAGCACTCATCCTCAGGGCTCTGAAATAAAAGCCCGATGACTCGCTGGCTTTTCCCAGTTGGCCAAAAACATCCATGCAGACAGGGTGATGGCTTCATTTACCACCATTTTCAACTCTAATTCACAAAGGTTTTCTTGATTTCAACATCAGTTTCTTAACTTTAATCATATAGTAAACAGGTGATCTAAATTAGAAAACAGACTAGAGAAAGCCCTCATTTCTTTTTCGGTTGCCTGAAATGAATATCGTATATATAAATGTAATGGCATTGTACTGAATTCCTGAGAATAAAAATAAGTTTATATTAAAAAGAATGGGAACTTTTCATAGGCAAATAAGAAAGAGAAAACTGTAAAGAATTTGAACAAACTGATGTTTTTATCCATTTCCCCAATATTGTCTCAAAGGGCTGCAACATGTGCCATGATTCACTACCATTATGAAATATATGATATATATAGAAGAAGAAGGGGCCGTCGATTTTAGCTGAATTCTAAAATGAAGACGTGTTTACAAAGGCAACAGAGGGCAGTATGAAGGTTCATTGGCAAAGGCCACCACGAGCACCTTTTATATAAGAAAAGCACAATTTATTTGAGGAACAAATAAAAATTAATGGAGTGAAGGGAATTGATGCATTTTCAGGAAAGCCAAATTCAGCCCCGGTTTGGCTCAGTGGTTGAGCGTTGAGCTATGAACCAGGAAGTGACTGTTCGATTCCCAGTCAGGGCACATGCCTGGGTTGTGGGCTTGATCCCCAGTGTGAGGTATGCAGGAGGCAGCCAATCAATGATTCTCATCATTGATTTTTCTATCTCTCTCTCCCTCTCTCTTCCTCTCTGAAATCAATAAAATATAGATTAAAAAAAAGAAAGCCAAATTAAAATTTACATGAGAAAAGATGATTTCCCAAATGTTGATATAAGAAGAGAACAGAGAACTAAGTGGAGATAACACAGAAACTGTGGTTCTTAAAATATACACATCACAAGAGTTATTCTGAATATGTCTTTTGGGCGGTTGCAAGAAAGAAAGTGTATGAAGAGGAACAGTACCAACATCATGGAAATAAATATAATTGACTAGAGGCCCGGTGCACAAAATTTGTACGTGGGTAGGGTCCCTAAGGCCTGGCTGGCGATCAGGGTGGATCGGGGCCTTCCAGCTGCTGGCCAGGGCCTCCCTTCCCCAGCTGCCAGCTGGGGCCTTCCTTCGTTCCACACCACCCCTTGGTGGTCAGCGCACGTCATAGTGAGCGATAGAACTCCCAGTCTCCCGGCTGAACTTACTAGGGGACACTTTGCATATTAGCCTTTCATATACTGCATTAGAAGATGCAAAAGTAACAAGTGCAGTGTTAACACAGGGAAGGGAGAATGAAGTAGACCACAGAGCACAGTGCTTCTCAATCTGTGGATAAGACCAATTAAGGGATGGAAGGAGGCATCGGAGGCAAGGGAGAGAGAAATGGAAAATAGAGGAGATAGAAAAAATGAGAGGAAGACCAGGTCAGAAAATCAACACAAACAAATTTCAAGAAAGAAACAATGGGGGAGGGTGCGGGGGGGACATTAAGAGAGGAAATCATGAAAAATCTCCCCAAAATGCAGGACATGAGAAAGATAATGCACATGAAGTTGAATTAATGACTGTTCCCCAAAGTAGAATTGTGCAAGCTCAGAACAATGGGGCAGAGGGAAGTCTTTTGGAAGGGGTGGGAGAAGTATCATGTCACATACAAAGGATCAGGATCAAAATGGCTTTGAACCGCTTAGCGGCACTAGAGTTAAAAGATAATGGAGCAATCCCTTTGAAACTCTGAAAGAAAACAATTCCCCACTAACAGATTCTATGCAGCTAGTGTGCCGGTGAAGAAAGACAGTTTCAAACATGTCCTCTTCACCTCTTATCCATCCCTTCTCAGAAAGCTACTGGAGATGAGCTCCATCAAAATCAGGAAGTAAATCAGAAAGAGGAAAACACTGGCACAAGAAGCCAAGGGAACAATTCAAGAGAAAGTACAGAATGACGAAGAAGGGAGATCGGAGTAGGTGTGACTCAGTCTGACTAAAAGAGGCAAGAGTTTCCAGGAGTTTGTCAAGGAGGCTGAATTCAGGAATTACCTGATGCTCTGAAAGTTTTTGGAAACTGACCAAGCATTTGAAGTTGAACAACAATCAGTATGTAATAAACTAAGCAAACAAGCCAGCAGATCCAACACTGCAAGTCTGAGGAGGGGGGTAGGGCTGGGGTGCATCTGAGGGAAGCACCCTTCACAGTGAGGTGTTGACAGATAGCACCTTGCATTGGAACAAAAATTTGAAAAGTAGCAATGCACGAATGCAATTTCAGTTTGAAGAAAAATACCAAAATGTATTGAAAGAGTAGCGGGTGGGAAAAGGGAAAGTGGAGGGTAAACAAAGGCAGAGACTGCTTTTCAGAAAGGCCTGATAGATCTATTTGAGCGTACCTGTAACTGACATTTAAAAGCAACATCGAACAGAGTGTCAAACTACAGCGGGAAGGCTGGGGAGGGTTGGGGGATGGGAGGGGGTGGGGTAAGAGATCAACCGAAGGACTTGTATGCATGCATACAAGCATAACCAATGGACACAAGACACTGGGGGGCATGGGAGGCTAGGGGAGGGTCAAGGGGAGAAAAAAATAAAGGAGACATATATAATACTCTTTGTAATACTTTAAGCAATAAAACAATTTTTAAAAAATAAAACGATGTTTTAAAAAATACACACATACATAAAACAACATTAGGCCTGTGTGTACACCCGCACACACATATACCTCTCTCTCCCTCCTGGCCCCATTCCCCGGATGGTCAGAGTAGTTACCTCTGGGCAAGCGACTCTGCCTGAGACCCCCTGAAAGTAGAGACTGAGGTGGCTGATGTGGGGGTGGTCCTGGACATGGAAGCAAAGGGGTGGGAAAGTGAGAAAAGAAAAATCACCAATAAAGGGGCGCTGTGCAGTGCATTACCCTGGGGGAGACTGCACTCAGTCCTGCTGGGGACCCTGGGAGAAACATGTGGAATGTGCTTCCAGATTGTCCCCGTAAAGGATGGGAAGCAGGCACACTTATCCATACCCTTCTGCCCTGAGAGTTACCTCCAGGACCTCACCTCCCTCCAGCCTCTGGCCTGGCACACAGTCAGGGCTACAGGGAGCGGCCTGGGCTTCGGAGAAGGCTGAGGGAGGAAAGCTGCGACACCTCGTGGGACACTCACCACACTGCAGTTGTCCATCAGGGCCCAGGCCACTATCACTGTAGGTCAAGGGGACTTGGAATAGCATGCACTGGGTAGGACTGGGTTGGTGGTGATGAAGAGGAATCCTGGCTTTAGCCATAAGCTCTTCGCTTAGTGAAGTGTCTGCTAAACACCCTGGAGCCAGTAGAGCCGGGAGTCAGTCTTTACTCTCTGGGCTCTAGCTCTTTTGTTTCCTTCTGGGTGTTCTTGCTATGTCTTTAGCATCCAATTTTCTGATGAGGGCTTTTTGATTCACAACAAGCTTATTCATTAGTTTCCTGAAGATAAATAAGCATGTTTAAAGTACTTAAAATGCAAGTTTTATTGCAATCTTTGGCAATATGAACACAGGTGAATGTGGCTCATGCCCTGGGTAGAAGAGAATCCATCATCACAATGATTCCAGGACATTCAGAAGATAAAGAACCACCTATGAGCTTGCAGCTTGCCCACTGTTTTAGCTAATATTCACTCAGCCGGACTACGGCCTCTCCATGGCAGAGCAAGCCCACAGCTGCCAGTGCACGTCCCTGGGGACTGAGCTACGCTGCGGTCATTTCAAAGACCTCCTGTGTTTTATGTGTTTACAAGAGTGGATTCTTATCTTATTTCATTCTATTGTGTAATAACTCTAGCTATATATCTACATAATTATACTTACATATAATAATGAACTGTATCTATAAATGACTTCTCTACCTATCTCTATAACCTATACAGCTATAATCTACATCTATGGTAAACGTATATAACCTAACTATATTTACAACTATACTTATAATTTTAGCTATATATTATCTATAGAAATGAAATCCACATAATTATATATTATCACGTGCTTAATATTATGTTATAATTAATATATCATTGTATATCTCCTCCTCCAACGAGTATTTTACAGGATTGTGACTTCATTTAACAACAATGACACCTGGAGGGGTCTAAATGACAATCCAGTCACCTCACAGTTCCAGGAAAGGACTAAGAACTTCATGGTGGGCCATGCCTTTACCTTCACCCAGGACCATATGTATACATGGGGGAAAAAGAAAAATAATAGCAGGCTCTGGCAGAAATGAACAACTATAGCCACATAAGCAGGAATTCTAGTAGAAATTAATGACCTAACATGACACTATTGTATACATGATTCAAAATGGTCACTAATTCCAAAACCATTTTAATAATGCGGGCATCATCCAAACATGGTCAATGGTTTTTCTAGCATCTATCATCACATCTCGAGTAGGGCTGTTCTTTTCCCCTTTTAGCTGTATTTCTATCTGACACTTCCGCAGGGGAACCAGAGCTAATTAACCGCTTCAGTTTAAAAGACCTTCCCTTCTTACCCCGTTGTGCTGCAGCATGAATGTGAGATGTAAGGGGTGGCAGACTGAGAGAATATTAAAATGGTATTTAATTAAGCAGAGTAAACAATAAGGTCAATAGTGATTTGAAGCTAACATCTGTCTCTGAACAAGGCAGGCAAGCTCCCTAGGTACAGGCAAAGGAGAGGTGAACTCAGCCGCATGCTCCTTTGTCTATGCCACTTTGATATCTACTTCTGTTTCAGAGGCAATGAGACATTTAATAATAATAAAAAAAAAGACAGATAGTGGCACCTTGCTGTATCTGGAGGAGAGGAGGAACAACCCTCCAGCCTTTTAACACTGCAATGATCAGGTTCCATTTCATGTGGCTGTTAAAAGTAACCAAGGAAATAAAAAAATGTTCTCTATCAACTCCATAAACAGAGCATGCACAGCTCTGAGGTCTCCCATCTTGAGCTGCGCTGTTACCTTCAGCTGATGCTATTTACAATGAGAGGAAAGAATTTTAAAACCTCTGTTATGTATTTGTCAAGCCCCAAACATGCTGTAAATGAATATGGGAGCTGGGGAGAAGACACATGTCACAGTTTTAGTGCTAGGACAGCACATGAGTTTGGACTGTAATTGGGTTGGATATTACAATACCAAAAGCCCAACAAATGGGAAAATTACCACTGCCATTGTATCTGGGGTGAATTGAAATGGCTTCTGTCATGGTTATTTTTATGTGTCATCTTGACTGGGCCACTGGGGTGCCTATGAGAGTATTTTGGGGTGAGATTAACATTTGAGTCAATAGATTGATAAAGGAGATTGCCCTCCCAAATGTGGGTGGGCCTCATCCAATCAGTTGAAGGCCGGCAGTTAAAGGGACTGCCTCCTGCCTGACTGTGTTGAGCTGGGATATCAGTCCTTTCCTGCCTGGGGACTTGAATGGAAATACTGGCTCTTCTTGGGTGTGAACACTGATGGTTTTCAGACTGGAACTTACACTATCAGTTCTCCTGGCTCTCAGGCCTTTGGACTTGGACTAGAACTACACATCTGGTCGCCAGTTTGCCAACTGCAGATCTAGAAATGCCTCAGCCTCCATAATCAATGAACCAATTCCTTATAATAAATTTCTTCTCTCTCTCTCTCTCTCTCTCTCTCTCTCTCTCTCTCTCTCTCTCTTTCACACACACACACACACACACATACATTATTGGTTCTGTTTCTTTGGAGATAACCCTAATAGTTTCCAAACCCTAAATAAGTGAAGTGGTAAAAAGTGCTATTTCAATACCATGGGTTATATGTAGAAATGCAAAGTTCATAAATACATTTAAAACCAGATTTCATCATTGTCTTGTTAGGGTGAATGTCTCAGATCGAGAGAGAGAGAGAGAGAGAGAGAGAGAGAGAGAGAGAGAGAGAGAGAGGAGAGGGATAATATTGGCATTGCGGTTATGTATAAAAAAATCTTGCTTTTTAAGAGATAGATCCTAAAATATTTATGGATAAAATATGATATCTGGTATTTGTTTTAAAATAACCATGTGTGTGTATGTGTGTGTGTGTATGAATAAAACAAGACTGGTCACATGCTGATTAAATATTAAAGCTGGCTGATGTGGGTGGGTACACGGGGGTTTATTACAGTATTTATTCCATTTATTCTGGTTTTGTATATAGTGTGATAAGAAATAAAGTGAAAAAAGAAGATATAGGTCATTGATTTCTGTATTATGATATGTCTAAGTTCCTTTAATACACTGAAGTTCAGAAAGCTGGAGATGGTTATAAAGCCCTTCACATAGAAGTTTGCTATTACAATCAAAGAAGACAATCCTAATAAGATTGTGTTCTTTGATTCTAGGAATTCTTTTAACACTGGATAACACCAGATATCCAACAGACTTAGGTAAAGGCAATTTCTCTTTTAAGCCAGACTGGGCTACAAAGAGCTGCCAAAGAAGGTCACTCAGTATGTAGGAGAACGGCAGCCATGTCCTTCAATGAAGATGTTCTCTCCGCCATGGAAAAAATCTAACCACATTTTGATGCTAAAATCAATGTGCTCAAGTCCTCTGGGTTCTTCATACTCATTTGACAGACGATGATTTCAGCTTTTCTGTCTGACAAGGAACTAAAGGGAATTTACTTTCAGTATAGTATAAAGTTACGTGGTGTAGGAAGGAGCAACTTATATTGAGATTTCTTAAGTGACCCTTGAAAAAAAGTCTACACATTATACTAACAGTGTAATTAAATGTAGTAATAGGTCACTTAGAATATTCTAAATGATATACAAGATGAAAGAACATGAAGGTCCTCTGAACTAGACATCAATATGGACAAGTATTCATAGTAATATATGAAAATAACAGGGGAGCCCTAGCTGGTTTGGTTCAGTGGATATAGTGTCGGCCTGCAGACTGAAGAGTCCCGCGTTTGATTCCCAATAAGGGCACATATCCAGGTTGCAGGCTCGATCCCCAGGAGGGGGCGTGCAGGAGGCAGCTGATCAATGATTCTCTCTCATCATTGATGTTTCTCTCTGTCTCCCTCTCCCTTCCTCTCTGAAATCAATAAAATTATATTTAAAAAAAGAGAAAATAACAGGGGAAAACTCTTTATAACTACTTGTCAATTATATCAGGATTCCTAGCTTCTAACCTATTTTATGGTTACATGTGACTACGGAGATTTCTTTGTTGGTTTCTATATTCAAATGTTTTTATTCGCAAAGGGAGGATGCCAGGTGAACACCCCATTAATTTGCAGATTCTGAAAAGAATTGATTCATACAGACAGATACCTGTCTTGAGTTTGAAACGAAAAAGTGAATAAAAGTGGTGCTTGGTAAAGAGTGATAAAATAGTGACTATCCAATTTCAGAGTAATGAGTGAGCCACTCATAATGAAATATAATTTATCATATGCTTAGCAATGGAGAAAATATATATATACAAACTATATTCTGTTTAGAGGATGATTACCTTCCTTTTAATAGTAGTTTAAAGTCATACTCCCAATAAAAAATGGGTGATAGTGTCAAAGCCCTTCACCCACCAATCCATCCATTCTTCTTCCCTCCTTCTGTTTAGCAAAGTAATAAACAGACAACAGAAGATAAGAGAATGTAGGGAGGACATATGTGAAAGTGGAATGAAGAGAGACAAGGAGAAAAGGAAGGAGATTATAAATGCACTGGAGGCCTGATGTATGAAAATTCGTGCAAGAATAGGCCTTCCTTCCCCTGGCTGCTGGCACTGGCTTCCCTCCAGCACCTGGGACCCGAGCTTCCCTCTTGTGGCCGCCGGCAGGCACCGGGGACCCGGGCTTCACTGGAATGACGTCCGGAAGGACATCTGGTCTAATTAGCATGTTACCCTTTTATTATTATAGATGATGATTGCATGATGGCTTACTTTTAAATTATATTTATACTATTTTTAAATTTTTTTTAAAAATTATATTTTTACTGATTTCAGGAGGAAGAAAGAGGGAGAGTTACAAACATCGATGAGAGAGAATCACTGATTGGCTGCCTCCTGCACACCCCACACTGGGGATCCAGCCCGCAACCTGGACATGTGCCCTGGCCCTGGTCCATAGATTGCCGCTCAACCACTAAGCCACGGCAGCTGGGCATATTTATACTATTTTTAAGAGAAGTTATAGACTCACAAAAAAATTGAGAGGAAGGTACAGGGATTTTTCTACATACAGCCCTACCTTCATTAACATTCCACACCACAGTGTTGCATTTGTTATAATCAATGAACCGACACTGACACATCATATCACCCAAAGTCTATAGTTTATATGTGTAGGTTTTTGTGTGGACATCATTTTTCAATTCACTTGGGTAAATATCAAGGAGTATGGTCAAGTGTGTTTAGCTTTATAAAAACTTCCAAACTGTCTTCCAAATCACTTTGAATTCCCACCGGCAATGAATGAGCGTTCCTGTTGTTATACATCCTCACCAGCATTCCATGACCTTAGAATTTTGGATTTGGCTGTTCTAATAGGTGTGGAGAGGTATCTCACTGTTATTTCAATTAGAAGTTCCCTGATGACATATGAAGTTGATGAGTATCCTTTTGTATGCTTATTTGTCATCTGTGTATCTTCTTTGGTAATGTGTCTGTTCGGGTTTTCTGCCCATTTTTAAATTGGGTTTTTTATTTTCTTAGTTTTGAGGTTTTAGAGTTCATTGCACATTCTGGATAAGAGTCATTTATCCGATGTGTCTTTTGCAAATATGGTTTCTCCAGATTGTGGTTGGTCTTCTCATCCTCTCGTCATTGTCTTTTGTAGAGCAGAAATTTTCAATTTTACTTGTCAAGCTTATCAATTATCTCTTTCATGGGTCATACCTTTAATGTTATATCTAAAAAGTCATCACCATACCCAAGGTCATCTAGGTTTTCGCCTATGTTATCTTCTGGTTTTATAGTTTTGTGTTTACAGTTAGGTCTATGATCCATTTTGAGTTCCTTTTTGTGAAGTGAGTAAGGTCTACGTCTAAATCCTTTTCTTTTTCTAGCACCATTTATTGAAAAGATTCTCTTTGCTCCATTGTATTTCCTTTGCTCCTCTGTCAAAGATTAGATGACTATATTTATGTGGGTCTATTTGTGGGCTCCCTATTTTGTTCCATTGATTTGTCTGTTTGTTGGACAATAACACATTGTCTAGATTACTGTGGCTTTACAATAAGTCTTAAAATTGGGTAGTGCCAGTCCTCCAACTTTGTTCTTCTCCTTCAATATTCTTGACTATTCTGGGTCTTTTGACTTTCTGTATAAAGTTTAGCTTGCCCATATTCATAAAATAATCTGCTGGGATTGTTATTGAGATTGTAATGAATCTACAGATCAAGTTGGGAAGAGCTGTCATCTTGACAATATTAAGTCTTCCTATCCATGAATATGTAATATCTGTTAATTTACTTAGTTCTTTTTTTTCAATAGTTTTATAGTTTGCCTTATATAGAGCTTATACATATTTTATTACATTTTACTTATTTTTGAGGGTGCTAATATTAGACTGTAGTGTTCTTTTCATTTCAAATTCCACTTAATCGTTATCTATACTAATAAAAGGGTACTATGCTAATTAGACTGAACATCTTCCAGACGATTTTCCAGGTGTCCTTCCGGACAAAGCCACGGTGGCAGGGCCGAGGCAGAGGTGGTTAGGGGGATCAGGCCAATAGGGGAGAGCAGTTAGGGGGATCAGGCTGGCAGGGGAGAGCAGTTAGGGCAATCAGGCCAGCAGGGAATAGCAGTTAGGGGGATTAGGGCCGGCAGCGGGGAGCAGTTAGGGGCGATCAGGCTGGCAGGGGAGCAGTTAGGGGCAATCTGGCAGGCCAGCAGAGGTGGTTAGGTGGGATCAGGCAGGCAGGGGAGCAGTTAGGGGCATCAGGCAGGCAGGTAGGTGAGTGGTTAGGAACCAGCAGTCCCGGATTGTGAGAGGAATGCCCGACTGCTGGTTTAGGCCCGATTGCTGAACCAGCAGTTGGACATCCCCTGAGTGGTCCTGGACTGGAGAGGATGTAGGCTGGGCTGAGGGACCTCCCCCACTCCCCTGTACACAAATTTCATGCACCGGGCCTCTAGCTGTTATGTAAGAAAGTGATTATAACCTTGTGCCCTGCGATCTTGAGTTCTAGGAAGTTTTTTTGGTCAATTATTTTACATTTTCTATATAGACAATCATGTAACCTGCAAACAAGACAGTTTTAATTCTTCCTTATCAATCAGTATACCTTTTATTTCTTCTTCTTGTCTTACTGCATTAATTAGGACTTTAAATGTTTAATTTTAAAAGTATACTCCAGTATAGTATGTATGGTTTCTCATGTAATTCCAACAACTGTACACAGTAGGTATTATTTCTGTCATTTAATAAGTAAAGAGCTGAAGTTTAGGGAGGGAAGCAACCTGCTAAGGTGACACATACACTGGTGTATCATAGAGCGGGGTTCACACTCAGGTCTCACTCTAGAACCTTCCACATTTCCAATGTTAGCCCGGGGATCACAGCATTTCCAGCCCCTCTGAATCCATGAAGCAATGAGATGGGGCAGCCCCCAAATTACAGTTCAGTCTTCTCTAACTTACCTGCAGTCACATGACTTCTTTAGCAAGTGCTTTGCTACTGACACTGGTGATTATGGAGTGATCCCTGCTAAGATAAATAACCAGATAACGGAGGGGCGGGGGGCATAAATGAGGAAGTAAATGCTGGCTTCTTTCTGTGAAGTATTTCTTGAAGCTCTGACTGTTTACTAATGGTTCTACCATTATGCATTTTGTAATATCAGCAGAGAGTAGATACGATGTTAAATTAAGCATAGAATTGCTAGATATCTTTCATACAGACAAATGAATGAAAAAACGCAAAGATTTTTACTTCCTGAAATTAACTTTGAAACTGAAAGGGCTCAACTTATAAAATGTCTAAATCAAATGATTCTATTGTTGGAAATATAAAACTAAAGTAGAATGAGACACTTGTTAGTCAGAAAAGCTAGACTGTACGTGTTACAGGCACCCAAGCCAGGAAAATGACCTCTGGCTGTGGGGTGGGGGTGGGTGGTAGAGATATGTCAACACTGACATCCTCTACTAATACCTGCATTTGTTAGATGAGGTATTTGAACTATCGATACTTAATTTTGAAAACAACTCTTCATTTCATTTTTTTCATTGTTCCCATGATAAAGAATGATATCTATAGATGCTGGGCATCCCTTTATTGTAAGAAAAGGGAAAAAGAGCAGCCAGGGCTGCACTGGTGCTCCCAGCTCAGCCACAGTGTACTCCTGCATCCTTAAACGATTTCAAAGAAGCATGATAAAAACAAACAAAAAAACCCCACAAAAAATAAAAAAGACCACAGAATAATCAAGTCTGAACACAGACAAAACATGAACACTGAACAAACAATGAATATAATCAAATATCTCTCTATCCTGGCTAATGTGACTGCTACTCTTTAAAAATGAATCATAGTTTTAACCTCACTCTGTTCTTTTTGCCTTCTATATAAGAATTATTAAAACACTCAGCCTCAGAATTAGCCAAACAGCCACTCCAGAACAAAGCCCCACTTCCTTGCACTCTTCCCACATCACTAAAACAAGCCCAAATCCTATCATAACTTTTTGTAAGACCTTCTTACTGAGATGTCCCTATGCTTCCCATGGTATGTGGTTCTCCCTTAGTCCCGTGAGTCAATAAACCTAACACTCTTTAAAAACGGTGTATTTGTGGGGGATCTTTGCTGAAAGCCATTGCCATGTTTCTATTTTTCCCCAGGGGAGTTGGGGGCTCCATAGTAGACAGTCTTGCAGTCAATGACCTGGGATACATGCAGAGAATGAACAGGCTGTGAATCGTAAATGTGGAGAAATTATGCTCACTTCATGACAATCCTGTGCCTCTGATCTTTGTTACCATGAACAAAAGCTCAACCTTGCTAAAATTGCCAGGAAGCGTTTCTACTTTTCAGATTCTAGTTTTACAGGTTGACTAAAGGCTGGTCTTAGAACAAGAGATTCCTGGTATCTTCCAGAAGTCACCATGAATAAGAATACTCATCTGTTATGTCTTTGCCCCCCAAAACTGATATGCCCAACTGAGAAGCGCATTGTTACACCTTGTGTGGCTGGTGGGTGGTGCCCTCACTCTTCCTTGGCTCATGAAGCTCCCTCACTATTGTCATCGCCCCCACTACTCCCACGTCTTCACTATCACCACCTTACCACCTACCATTTTTGAGTGATTTTCTCTGTACCAGATTCCATGTTATGCACCTGATCTCACTGAAAACTCAGGTCAACTCTAGAAGGTGGTGGTGTAACTGATGCTCATTTTACAAGTATGGAAACTGAAGCAGAGACAGTAAATAATTGCAAAGGAGCAGAAACAGAATTCAAGACCAGGATGCTCTGCTCCAAGGCCCAAACTCTTGGCTATCACATCACTTTTTACCATTTTTAACAATGCTTTAGCTCATGAGATGAAAATGGAAAAGAAGCCTGGCCGGTGTGGCTCAGTGGTTGAATGTCAACCCATGAACCGAGAGGTCCCTGGTTCAATTCCTGGGCACATGCCCAGGTTTGGGGCTCAATCACCAGTAGGGGCGTGCAGGAGGCAGCCAATTGATGTTTCTCTCTTGTTGATGTTTCCATCTCTCTATCCCTCTTTCTTTAAAAAAAATCAATAACAAACTTTTTAAAAAATAAAAAAGAAAATGGGAAAGAAAAAAAAAGTGGCATAGGGTTGCAGTGTGTTCTAGTATTTTCAAGAAAACTTCCTAGGAATTTTTTAGTTAGTAATTCAGATAGGAAATAAATTTGCATAGAAATAATGTGACACCAAGCATAAAGATATGCTTTAAAAATAAACAAAGCCCTAAGCAATTGAGATTCAGAACCTCGAATGAGGCATGAAGTGAATATTTAAAAATCAACAATGATAACAAAGATGTTTCTTTAAACAAAAATGATATGACTGTAATGAAAGGCCATCCCTTCAGCCACAACCAGTTAAAAGGTAGGAGACAGGATGTGGTGCTGCTCCAGTTTCTTCAGTTCTAGTAGTAGATGCTGCTTGGCCCAGAAAAGGTGCTCAATGGTTGCTGAATGAACAGTATTTAAGAATCAATAATCAGGCAGTGGCTCCTGGGTAACAGTGAATGGTGATAATGCTGGAAGAGGATGTTTTTTCAAAAGAAGGAGCATTCCTTTGCAGGAAGACCCAACTGCATTGCACACTTAGAGTGTGCTGATGAGTAAGAGAAGGGGCTTGCTCTGCAAGACACCCTGGTATGACCTGAGGCTTTGCCACTTACAACCTATACGACCTTCTTTACCCTCCCCAAGACTTAATTTCCTCACCTGTAAAATGGAGATAATACAACTCACCTCACAAGCTAGTTGGGAGGAGCAAATGACATGTTACATGACACGTTTTGCTCATGCCTGGCACTGAGGGACCACCTAGTAAATGTGAGATGGTAGCAGCATTAAGTGGAAGCATATGAAATTGCCAGTGTGCCGCCATTTTGACATGCACTGATAGTTTCTTACAGTTCCATCTAATTAATAGTAATGGTATCTGTCACCAAATACGGTAAAAAGCACCTTTCTGCTCAAAATAACTCATGAGGCAGAGTCTGATGTATTCTTTTCCTGTTGCCTCCACAGCCTCATCTGCTGACCTCTGTCTTTCGGGCTGTTGTCTGGGTTACAAGAAAGGCTGTTACACCTGGGGAGTGTGGCTGTCAAGGTCCTCTGACTGCCCGGCGGCAGGATGTGCCCGTGACCTGCACACTTGCAGTGGATGGCTCAGCAGGCCATGTTGGCAGCCAGAGGAAGATCCGACCACATTAGAAAGCTTCAAAGACTCTATGGCATGAATCTTTGATTTGAGCATGAGAAGTAAATCAATAATAGGCCAGCTTCTGGAATTACTGACTCCAGGTATAAAGTTGGCCCAATAACTTTGGGTGGAGCTGATGCCAGTTAATCCAGTCTGTACTCCTTCATTTATATCATGTTCTCACTCCTCCTGCCTTTTATGGTGCAATAGTTCAATGCTCTAGGCCTTGTGTCCCCACACTGCTACCAGCACCTCTGCCACGCCACAATATACAAGTAATATTCTTCTCTCTAAGGCAAGAAAATGAATCTCCACAATATCTAATGGCGTGGAAAGTTCTGCTACTACCCATCATTTTTACAAGTCATTATTTTAACAGATTTAATTTATTTAACTTGAAAAGTGAAAACATGGTGTGTGTCTTTAATGTGGAAACATTTTATACTTTTTGGTGATAAGCTCAAACACAAGGTCAAAATCTTGGAAATATTTTAATAGCAAAGAAGATTAAAAACCCAAATGCTTGCTTAAAACACTGCTTTATACAGGTGACTCAAGGTGAGGAGGCTTATAACGTTGCACTTCTGGATTTTAAAAATTGCCAGGTAATTCCTTTTGAGCACACTACGTAGACTGCTGTGTACCAGTGCAAATGTGTCCTAATAAAATCCACATTTCTGTACGTGTTTATGTATTAAACCTCTAGATAATATCATTTAGGAATTTAAACATATGTTCTTAGAGGAAAAGCAATGTCTCATTTATATTCCATATAACACCAAGTACTGTCTTCAGCATATAGTAGGAATTAAATAAACATACAATAAATTAAGTCAAATAGGAAGTTCAAGAAAAGTAATTTTGTTAATTTTCACATAAAAATGTACTGAAACAGCGATTTCCAATGTTAGATTACAAAAAAGAAAAGAAAATAACAATAGCAGGAAATTAATCCAAGAACTTCAGATCAATTTTCCATTAAAGTGAAGCTGAATTATGCTTTCTCCTTGAAAATAACCATAGCCCAGCTGGTATGGCTCAGTGGTTGAGCATCTACCTATGAACCAGGAGGTCACAGTTCAATTCCCAGTCAGGGCATATGCCCAGGTTGTAGGTTCAGTCTCCAATGGGGGCATGCAGGAGGCAGCTAATCAATGATTCTCTCTCATCATTTATATTTCTCTCTCTCTCTCCCTCTCCCTTCCTCTCTGAAATCATTAAGAATATATTTTTAAAAAATAAACATAATATGCTAAGGTAACTAACAACGTGAGATGAAATACATTTAATTTAAAATGTGTCTATTTCTACGAGGTGTGAGATCCATTTGATAAAGGCTAATACCACAGGTAAATAATAGTTACAGGTTACAGAGGGACCTGTACCGGTAGAGACATTAACATAGAACTCTGTCCATCAACTGCTGATGGCTTAGTATTTAAGTAGGAGATACTAGGAGAACAAAGGAGGTATCAGGAACAAAAGACGGCCTTGAACTTTGCTCTGACTCCAGAAGGTGGAATGGAAAGAGAAAAGTCACCATAAGCTATGCTCACAGAAGTGCAGCACAAAAAAACGCCCAAGCTATTGTGGCACAGCCAGAAACCATGTGAATTTCATGGAGCCCCGAGTAGCTAGGAACGACAGTCTATTTGCTGTTGTTTATAAACTTGTTTTATATGCCATCATTCTTCTTATGTTCACTAAAAACAAGTCTAGATCACTGAGGCAGGTAAGGGCTAGGTAGGGGGAATCATCACTAGGTCTACTGTTACTTTTAAATTTCTTGGATGATACAATAAACCTTGAAGAGAACTTGATCAAACAGGCTCACCATGATAATCGTTCCCTGGAAGGCAAATTCTTCAGTTGGATAAGAGGGTCAGTCCACCTCATGGGATGACTTCAGAAGCCTGTCATGCCCCACCCAGAGCTCAGCCTCAGTAGTTCCTGGACCCCTTCAAACGTGTAACTCTATGGCTTAACTCAAGTACCTCCTGTGAGCATGGCCACACCCTGAAACTCATCCTTTCTCAGAGCAGCTCAGTATAGAGGATCTCAAAACTCTAAAATGCCCCTCATGGACTACAATCTCCTAGTCCTCAAGGTCTCCATGTTCCCCACTCGCCCCATTCGCTCTCACTGGAATCTGCAGCCTCTGGAAGTTTCCCCAGTCCTTGGCTCACTGGCATCAGGTACACCCCCCCTGGGCAACCATTTCAAACTGGCTGCCACTGGGAATGAGAGTAATACCTAATTTTTATGTGGCAGTTTACAATTCAAAAGGACTCTCTTGGGCCTTCTCTTATTTGAATTTATCTGCAATAGGTCTTATCATGATTCCTCTTAAGGAAGTAGCAAAGGGGACTTTAAGACACCCCCTGACAGCTTGTGGACACACTGTACTGAGCTATTTGTAACATTATACTGTCTTGTCTCAATGGCTCACAGTGGCCAGAGAGTAGCCAACGACCTAGGACTGCCTGTGACTATGCCTCAGCACACACTCAGTGCATTAGCATCCAGTCCCAAGCAAGTAAGCAACTCTATCCTGAAATGCAATACATACCATATAAACCATATGAAGCCGTCCAGTGTCCAGTGTGTGGATGGGCAGTGAGACCATCAGAAAACAAGTTGTCTTGAACCAAAGTTCTACATGTAGCTGGCTCAAAAGACTAAGTTAAAATAAATCAAACAAAACCTAACCATGACTAAAATAGGTATGTGTCTTTTTGCTTCCAACTATCTTGAAAACGTAATGATGCAATACTATCTTCCGTTAATTAATTCCAGGGCTATTTTTTTTTTTTCCAGCAAACTTCATACACTCATCTTGTATTACATACCATCTGTCTATAGTGAATATTTAGTTCTCACCCACAACCTGCTTTCTAACCCTTGCAATACAAGTATCTCCTTAAAAACCAGAAAAACGTTCTGCTAGACCATAGGGGGACAAGGGCTTATGTTTTAAATAAACTGATATTATTAGTTTATAATCTGCTGCTGCCATCTTCTGTGTCAATGAAGCAGCACCTTCACACTCACGAACAAGGTAATTGTGCTTAACAGGAATAATGCTCACTGGTCAATCAGAGGGAACATTTTCTACACAGAGAAGGAAAAGCTTCATTCTGTTACCTCTAAGTGACTCCGCCTCTCAGCAATCACACGTTCATCCTTGTTTCCAAATAGTTTCTTTGGAGGGAATTCAAGGGTAGCAAGCTGAAATACATATTTTACAAGAGATGCATTAATATCACACTTGTGATCTCTGGGCCATTATTAACCTACTAGGGGCCCGGTGCACGAAATTCGTGCACTGGGTGTGGGGGTGGGGGGGAGTGTCCCTCAGCCCAGCCTGCCCCCTCTCACATACTGGGAGCCCTCAGGTGTTGACCCCCATCACCCTCCAATCGCAGGATCGGCCCCTTGCCCAGGCCTGACGCCTCTGGCCTAGGCGTCCGGCCCGAGCAGCGGGAACCTGCAGTGGCAGCGGGGGGTGCCGCCATCGCGTGGGCTCCGCCCCTGCTCCTGCAGGATGCCTCTGACTGAGGCGTCGGCCTGGGCAGCGGGGACCCACAGCTGCAGCAGCCCCGCGATCGTGGGCTCCGCTTTAGGCCCAGGCAAGGGGCCCCTAGCTCCCGGGACTGCCAGCTTCGACCGTGCCCAGCTCCCATCGCTGGCTCCACCCCTACTTCCTGCTATCACTGGCCAGGGCGGCAAAGGCACCTGATTCTCTGATCATAGCTGGGGGGCAGGGCAAAGGCCCCCCAGCTCTTAGCTCCCCGCTGGGTTTCCGATCACTGTCAGTGGCAGGGGGCTTCTTCCTGCTTTCCCTTTCGCCTCCCTGCATTGTGCCTACATATGCAAATTAGCCGCCATCTTGTTGGCAGTTAACTGCCAATCTTAGTTGGCAGTTAATTTGCATATAGCCCTGATTAGCCAATGAAAAGGGTATCGTCGTACGCCAATTACCATTTTTCTCTTTTATTAGTGTAGATCACTTGGAATGTCTATTATGGGGTGAAAAGATGGGAGGCCCTGCCTTGGTTTGCCACTAATCGTCTGTGTGGCCTAAGCAGATCAAGCAAGCTTCCACAGCGGTCAGATGAGAAGGCAGGACCAGGGGGACTCCAAGGAAGGACAGATATAAGTCTCAATATTTTGTCTCAGACAACATTAGATAGTCTCTTTGCCAGATGGTGTTTCACAATTTTTATTTTTAAAATGTACATTTGTTTTTTTCCTTCCATTATACTAGTATTCAATTATTTTTGTGTTGCGATGAGAACTGGGAAACTCAGCTTGCACACTACCTGAACATTTTGTGCAATAGTTCTTGGACCACTGCTAAGGGTTCTTAAACATTCCATGCTGTGTTTTTTTTTCAACTACGACTGCAAATGAAGACTGGCCCTGTGAAAAGGGGACTTCTCTTTGAATCTTTTCGCCTCGCTTCCTAAAGAATAAAGTTGAGAACTTGTTTTAGCTAAGTCTTATAATTTCATAGTTATTTTCCTTATGCTTTTCTTCTTGATGGCATAAAAATCATAATAAAAAGATAAGTTTTATTTTATATTCTGAGACAAGAAAAACTCTATAATCCGGTAAAAATCTGACAAGTCAGTATTGCTTTGGTTGAATGAAGGCCAAGCAACATAACTGTTGGTGTTCATGGAATTCACCATTTCTTTCCTTCCTCACCTTATGAGGTTAAGATAAATTGAGAGTCCAATGAAGCATTATAGAAAAAAAATAACAACTTTTCTCCCACAATATAGATCCAAAATATGCCATAAAATTCCTATTTTATACATATGCAAATCCCCTAGTTGGTTGAAATTTATATTGCCACAGCAAGAGTTAAAACTTAAGAACTAGCATTTATACATACAATACTTCAAAAATTTAGTATTAAAGTAGCATATACATATAGCAAAATGCACGTATCCTACGTAAACAACTTGGTGAATTTTCAACATCTCAATACACTGATGGAGAAACAGAACATACCTAGCACCCCAGGAACCCCTACATGCTCCCTTCCAATGTTTCCTCCCATCCTCTACAAAGGTTGACTGATTTCCAACAGCGTGGTTTAGTTTTACCTATTTTTGAATTTCATGTACATGATGCCATCAAATTAACCTAGTTATTATTTAACAGGAAAGGAGGAAAGGGAAGACCAGAAAAACGCATGCCTAGTAAAGGCCTGAGTGAACTGGGAAGGTGCCTTCCTGTCAATCACACCTGAAAGCTGAAAGCAAGTCAGTGGCCACGGTGGCCATGGACACTGCAAGTTTTCCAAACCTGAATATGTAAACTTCCAAACAACGGAAGCTCTCTCCCTCGTCTCCTTCCTGGGACTCCTGTGGCTGGGAGATGCTCTCTCTTGTGCCACATGGCGTAGGGCCTGCATGCTGAACCACACACACCTGGCTGCAACATGGACAGTAAGGTCTGGGCACTGGCCCATTTCTGGCTCTGCTGAACTCCCAGCTGCACCTTTTCCAGGACTGGCTTAAGGTGCAGGGTTTTTGGAAGCTGAGAAATGTAACTCCACACCAATAAAATCTCCCACATCCCATCCTTCCGTGGGGGCTTCTGAAAATGCTTATTTCAGCAGCACTCCAAGAACCTCTACCTCATTCCAAACTCTTGTCTGTGAAATCAGCCCATTAATTTCTCTGGCATCAGTACCATACAGCATGAACTGCCTACATCGCTCTACCTCATGGGTGTGAGATCCATCCATGTTGTGACGAGTTGCCATAGTTTGCTCATTCTGTGGTTGCATAGTATTCCATCTTGTGAATATTCCACCATTTGTTTGTTCACTCTCTTGTTATTGGGCTTTTGGTCAGTTTCCAGGTTTTAGCCATTAGGAATTGTGCTACTATAAATAATTTCCTTTAAGTCTTCTAATGAACATATACCCTTAGGAGTAAAAGTGCTGGGTCACATGGCATGCACGTGTTTGGTTGTATCTGAAATTATCAAGTGGTTTTCCAAAGCAATTTTACTAAGGGACCGCCCACCAGCAGTGACTGAGAGACCCAGTTGCTCCAGATCCCCCCCTTTACTTGGCACTGTGGTCTTTTTCCTCTTAGCACCTCTGGGGGGACGCGGTGATTTCTATGGTGGTTCCAATTTGCTTTGCTCTAAGGACTAAAGATGTCGAGCATCTTTTCACATGCTCATTGACCAACTACTTGGTCATTTTAGGGAAGTGTCTGTTCAACTCTTGCCCGTTTTTTATTCAGCAATCTGTCTTTTTCTTAAGAGTAATTCTCCCTTTCACTCTGTTCAAAGTATCTTTCATTACATTATAGTCCCCTTTTAATGTTACCTTAAGTCAGGCAGGTGTTTGTTTCCTTCTTACTCTAGGGCTCTTTCTACCAAAGCAGAGAAACCTTGGGCAGTGTGGTTTATAGCGCCTCCTACCCTTTCTCACCAATGCTGCAATTGTGTTCCTGACATTCAACTTTAACACCAGTGGGAGGTAACGTGAAAGACTATGGATCCTGAGGTAAAACAGACCCCGTTTGAATCTTGGATTGACTGCTAACTAGCTAACTACCTTTGTTTCTCTGAGCCTGAGTATTTATTTTCTGCTGAAGAAAAAGGCAGACAATAATACTAAACTTCACCAGGTTTCTGTGAAGATTTAGTTGAAGCAATGCCAAATGGGCCTTAGCTACTAGTATGATTTGTTAGAGATCTGGTAAGAAAGCAGTATGCCACCTTTTCTCACACCCTCTTCCCATCCCTGGACTGGTGATGTGGCTTCAAGGAAGAGTTTTCTGGAACCCTGGACTCACTGGCACAAACACACTCCCCATATGTTGCAGGTTGGAGAAGACAGATACACACCAGAGCTGAACTAGTCTTTGGGCTTCATCCAGACTCAATTTCATCTTGTACAAATGTTCCCTCTGCCCCCAGCCCTCCAATGCAGTGATGCTGAAAGCTTGGCAAGCGAGCTTTCACAGTTGGTTGTTTTGTCATTTTCTTATGTGGCTGGTGAGGTGATGTGGTTTCTGTCGGGGGAAATGTGTAGTCACTCGCATGCTCAATCAGAAATGGCACACTAACAGGACTTCCGGAAGCTGAACTGGGTGGGGACCAAGCATTTAAATATCCTCCTAGTCAGTGGTCCATCCTGAGATGGAGGCTAATATTTTATGCTATTAATATCCCCCTCCCATGTGAAATAACTATTTATAAATTATGTATAATACCGTTGTTCAGATTTTAGGAAGAAAAGGGCAACTTTAGATAACTTTTAGGCACATGATCACAGGACTCCAATATTCAACTATCTAACTTTAGAGGTGAACACAGGTCCAGAGTCAAGTGACTTAGAAAGGTTCAAAGTCACGGATAGGATGGTAGACTCCAGACTAGGAATCAGAACTCTAGGTTTTTTGTAATAATGCTGTAAAAGATGTATACAGTACATGGAAGGGCCCTTTCTAATGGAAGCCCTTAGGATCTAGGATTCAGATAAAAGAAAGTAACCCCTCCTTAAGTGTATGAAACAAACAAATAAACAAAAAATGATGCATCATTGCTAGGCAGTGATCAACAGTTCCAACAAGAGCTATCAATGGAACTTCCCTGAGGACCCGAACCCTACAAAGTGACAGGGTCAGCAATAGCAGTGGGAATGACAGAAAAGGGGATGGGTCTGGAGGCAGGTTCTCAGAAGTCCATTTTGGGACATTTAAGATTAGTTATTCCTATTACCTTATCCCTCTCATAATAAAACTGAAGGGGAATGGTGGATTTCCTTACATGTGGTTGGAGGGCTGGAGGGAGGGAGGAAAAAAATGAGAGCAGAAGTTCTATGTGATTCACGATAGAAACGCACGCTGCTGGGTCCACATCCTATCGGTGGAGGTAGGACACCAACACACTAAAGTAGAAAGGCAAGACCTCAAGGCAACACAGAAAAAGAAATATGGCCTCCTATAAAGTAACTAGTAGCCCGGTGCACAAAAATTTGTGCAATCAGAGGTGGGGTGTCCCTCAGTTATTAAACATTTATTGGCAAAACACTGACCACATTGGTGGTGGTGGTGGTCTTGTCAGAATGTGTTATATTATGCAGATGAAAATCTATTTAAACAGATTTGATGTAGATATTTTCAAAGATGGAAGAATTGTCCCTGTCAACTATTTTAGTTGATTCAAATCTTCACTAATTGTCATCATTGCAAAGTTTTCAGTCCCCATATGGATTGCTGGATATAATAGGTCATGCGCTGTCCCTGTCCTTTGTAGCCTTTGTTACCTTAAGGACTCTAGTTTTCCATTTATATGTTTAAGTACCAACCTTACCGGCTTAAAAATGTAAGCTTTTAACACTGCTCTCTCTGTTCCGTATCCTTCCGATGAAAAGTGGTGTTGGTTGCAGCACAGGAGAAAAATTCAGAAGGGGAATATTGAAGTAATGACTGCAGTAGGAGGAGAGGGAACCTACTTCCCTGGCCACAGGCGCTGACGCCCTGGACCACAGGGCTGGCAGCTTCTCCGGGTGGCTGCAGCCTGGGACATCAAGCGGGTGGCTTGTCTGTCTCTGGGCTGCAGCGAGCCGCAGGCGCTGGCGCCTGGACCAAAGGTGGGCGGCTTCTTCTTCTGGCAGCTTCTTCTTCTTCTGTGCTTCTAGGGAGGGCAGTCAGTTATGTGTATACGTGTGTGCATGCAAACATAAGCATGTACATGTGTGTATGTGGAAATCTGCTGGGCAAGTCAAAACCATGAAGAGTTGCCCCCTATCTCTTGAATCTTCCAGAGATATCCCCCACTTTTTTATTCTATCACTACTGGAGAGTCAGT
This sequence comes from Myotis daubentonii, assembly GCF_963259705.1. NCBI lineage: Eukaryota > Metazoa > Chordata > Mammalia > Chiroptera > Vespertilionidae > Myotis > Myotis daubentonii. The sequence continues at coordinate 20,369,566 of NC_081847.1, read as the reverse complement.
ATTTGCAGCCAGCCAGCCAGTGACTCTCTCAGTGTCTATTTCTGACTTCTTCTTTCCCTGTCTATCTTCCAACCCCTAATCATATTTCCACCTGGATGCATCATTTTTACTCCCAATATGCTATATAGAGAAGGAGTCAGGATGCTGTCTTCCCCTGAACAGTACTCAGTAACAAACCAATTGCATTTTAGTTGGGCAATGCCCCTACCCACCCTTCAGATCCCTTCCACCATGCATTTCTGTTTCCCTTTTTGTTTGTTGGATTGTTCTGCTGCTCTTTCTCCTCACCCCACCACCCTTGGATCATAATATAAAATTCTTTTACCATGTCAAGAAATTATTAAAAATACAGGTACTTTGAAAAAAAAATACAGGTACTTCTCCGAACACTGGCCGGTGGGGGGGGAGGGGGGGGCAGGGAAGAGGTGGCTGCTGGCGGCCGCCTCTTCCCTGCCCCGCCCGGCTTCTTCGATCACTGGCTGGGGGGGGGGGGGGGCGGGCAAAGGTGGCCCCAGTTCTCCGATCTCGGGCTGGGGGCTGCTTTTGCCCTGCCACCCGGCTCTTGCCTGATGCCTGAGTTTCTGATCACCATCAACAGCAGGCGGCTTCTTCCATCCTTCCCCTTTCGCCTCCCAGTATTGCGCCTACGTATGCAAATTAACTGCCATCTTTGTTGGCAGTTAATTTGCATATCGCCCTGATTAGCCAATGGGATGTGTAGTGAAGGTATGGTCAATTACCATGTTTGTCTATTATTAGATAGGATTATATCAGAAACAGCTATCCAACTCTCCTGTTCTGGCAGAATGGAAACCACCTCCATTTCTCCCTTTTAGAGACTCTTAACAGTGCTGTCCTACATTACTATCTATAAGATTGTAGGCTGAACTGAATGAAATTTCCAATTTTGTAAGTTAAAAATGGCTGAATATCAGCAATTTCATCTGGTTAAACCTTGTATAAAACTTTGTCATTTTTAAGCAACCACTATGACAAAGGTACATTTCTACCTGCTTTACCTGCCAAGTGTAAATATTATCATTTGATAGGTCATCAGTTGGTTTATAAATAAGCCAATATTTGTTTAAAAGAGTATTTCTTAGAAAGCACTCAAAAATAATAAAAATTAAAACATCTTAAATTAAAGATATATATGACATTGAAATAGTTGGGAGTTGGGAATGCACAAGAAGCCATTTAGGGACTAATAGTTATTGACATAGAACGTGTAGTCACGCTAGGCCATCAGAATCAGTCCATCATCCAGAAAGAAAAGACCGCCACAGTCTTGACCTGGAATAGAGAAAAGAGGGCAGGAGCTGCTGCTCCCTTCTTGGAATAGTAATATTATAAAGATTCTCAGGAGAGTTTGGAAACCTGATGGAGAAAAGAGGCCTGAACTTTTTCTCTCCACAGTGCAAAGCAACTGCTTCATTTATTTTAAAACAGACAGCAAAGCAATCCTCTGTAAGTTTCATTTCTAGATTGTGAATAATTTAAACTGTCAAACTATTTTAAAAAATGGACAATTTACCAAGGTTGGAAGAACTACTGGTCAGGACAAATAATGTGCCTGGAAAGTAAAAAACAAAACAAAACAAAACAAAAAAATCCCTCTTCCATTTTGCTTAAAGTGTTCCTGTCTGAAAAGCACTATTTCCAACAAATTAAGAATACAAGAGGCGCACAGAGAGGGTGATTCAGAACTGTCCCTGACTTCTCCACGCAGGCCCTACTTACATCAACATCTTTTGTTTATTTGTTTGGTTGCTTTCTCTCAAGTTAAACAGAAATTTGAAAATCAAGCATATTACCTGGTTATTTTCATTTGTTCTCAAGTTCTTTCTATTAACAAATTTTCACTTTTGTGGCCTCATTTTTTAATCTAGCAGATGGTGGAGATTGGATTTCCATGAGAAGTATTGTCAGGACAGTAAATCGAAATCTGTGGGTGGAAAATAGACTCCTCTTTGATTTCCTTTGTAACCTCTGACAAAGGAGATACAGTGCCCTACATTTCTAAAAATTAATGTTCCTGAAGTTCTATATTCCTCACAATAAGTAAATCCTAAAGGGACTGAGGTAAATATTTCTGATTCACATAAAAGTTATCAAGATACTTGGATTCAGTAATGAGAGAAAAATAATTTTCTTTCTTTCAATGACATTTCATTTTCATAAAGAGCAAGTGCCATATTTCCCAACTTTTGTGGAGAGAATCCCATGTTGAAAAGTGTGATTGCAACAAAATAATCTTCCTCCAAACTGTAAAAACTTGATGGAAGAGCTCTGGTTAAAGACGGTGGAGCTTTCTTTGCTCCCTTCATCTCCTTCAAAAGCACCAAAACAACACAAGAGATGAAAAGCAAAGGAAACACTGTCTCCAATCCGGGAAACTGCCAGGTCGTGCCCAGGGAAGCAGCGAAGAGAGGGACGAGATGGAGGGCTTCTGAGAGCCTCACCCTTCTCACCTCTAGACCACAGCACTATGAGCTGTTCACCACATTCAGCATGCAAACTCTCAGATTTTCCACTAAGCTGTAATTAAAGAGACTAAATCTGGGGACAAGGATAATGCAGGGGACACCTGAGCCAAGAGAGAGGCAGGAGGAAGGAGGGTGTAGGAGGAAGAACCCAGAGAAGTTCAGAGTGTTGGAGGGAGAAAAGGCCAAAGGGTGAGTATTTGCCTTTATGGTAATAGCCAGTGGTCGGTCCTACAGCCCTTCCAACCACCAAAAAATAAGAGAGAATGTGTCTTAAAATGAAGAAAAAAGATGGGTGGAAAAATTTCAGAAAAATTCTGGCAAAAGTCGAGGCATGTAGCAGCTTGCTAACTTTCTCCACCCCAGTATCTATCCTGTCCTTGACCCCATGATACACTGGTGTTTTCTCCCAGTAATTAGTCCACTTCACTTAAAGATGAAAAATAATTAGAAGCAACCAAAGCTGGAACTTGAGTAAAAAGGGTGGAGTGAGGAGAGTTGAATGAAACATAAGTAAAAGGCAGGAAAAGAACATACACCACAAGGATTGGTCAAAGACAGCCAGAAATAATTCAGACAAAAAATTATTCAGTCTTATAGGAACCACAAAAAACATCTCTAAAAAGGAGCCAAGAGAAAAAAGTGATGCACAGGTTGAAAGAAGAGAGCGCCAGGGGAAAAGGGGTAGGAAAGTAAGTTAATGCTTAGAGAAATGGCTGACTCTAGGACTGGGACAAGGAACATCCTATATAATAAAAGCATAATATGCAAATCAACTGAACGGTGGAACGAACAGTTGCCATGACGCACACTGACCACCAGGGGGCACTCAGCTATAAGCTCAGCTGATTGCTGGCGAGCGCAGCGGTGGTGGCAGGGACCCCGGACTGTGAGAGGCATGTCTGACTGCCGGCTTAGGCTGGGGGATCGGGCCTAAGCCAGCAAGTGGACATCCCCTCGAGGGGTCCTGGACTGCGAGAGGACACAGGCCAGGCTGAGGGACACCCCCACCCCAGTGCACGAATCTTGTGCACTGGGCCTCTAGTATAAAATAAGCTGAAGCATCTGTGGTGCCGGCAATAAGAGGGGCTCAAACCAAAAGCTCTTGGGAGTGTTAGAAGGAACACATATGACAACTGAAAGAGTTCCTAATGGCCAAGCTGTAACAGTTAAAAAGAATAATAATAATGGCTTATAACCCAAAACATAATGATTGGATAAACAACTGAATAAATAAATGGGGAAAAACAGACAAGCCTCCCATGTAGAAAAATTCCAAAATATTTATGACACTTCACTCTCAAGGAAGTAGAACATATCTCCCCAATTACTAAAATGTGTGCTGTGCACAGTGACTTCCTCCAAAGAGCACAGTATAGAAAGGGGGGAAACCGAGTACATCTCCAGGGGAGAAAGCTGAGCCAGGTGATCAAGGTCAGTGTAGATAGTGTTAAGTTGTACTGAGATGACAGCACATATATCCTTTATGTGATGTGATGAGAATGGCACTTTATTTACCTCTCTGGTTTTTAGATTAGATTATAGCTCTAATCTAACCCTGATGAAAACGACAGACAAGTCCCAATCAGGGACATTCCATAAAACATCTGACCAGCCCTTCTCAAAACTGTCAAAGTCATCAAAAACAAGGAAAGCATCAGAAACTGTCCCAGGCAAGAGGAGCTTAAGGAGACATAATGACTAAATGTAATGTGGTGTCCTAGGTGGGATCCTAAAAAATATCCTATATAATGAAAGGGTAATATGCAAATTGACCCTAACAGCAGAACGACTGGGAATGACTGGTCACTATGACACACACTGACCACCAGGGGGCAGACACTCAATGCAGGAGATGCCCCCTGGTGGTCAGTGCGCTCCCACAGGGGGAGCTCTGCTCAGCCACAAGTCAGGCTGACGGCTGCCAGCACAGCAGTAGTGGCGGGAGCCTCTCCTGCCTCCTCAGCAGCGCTAAGGATGTCCGAATGCAGCTTAGACCTGCTCCCCGCTGGTAAATGGACATCCCCTGAGGGCTCCTGGGATGCCAGAGGGTTGTCTGACTGCCAGCTTAGGCCCGATCCCCCGGGGAGCCTGCCTAAGCCAGTAGGTGGACATCCCCTGACGGGTCCCAGACTGGGAGAGGGCACAGGCCGGGCTGAGGGACCCCCTGAGTGCACAAATTTTTGTGTACCGGGCCTCTTGTAGTTAATAATATAGTTAAAAATATACTTAATCCCTTCACCTTTTGCACCTAGCCCACCAACCCCCTTGCCCTCTGGCGAAGTTAATAATAATGTTATCAATATCAGTTCTCAGTAATGTAGCAATCATTGTGACAAATGTACTATACTAATGTCAGTTGTTAACAATAGGGGAAACTGCGTATGGGGTATAAGAAAACTCACTGAGCGAACTTCACATTTTTTTTCTGTAAATTTATAACTATTCAAAGAGAACTTCTGGTGTCTGATCTGATATTTAAGGAGCTTAGAAGCCATTATTCCTGTCATGACAAAAGAAAAAAGAAAAAAAAAAGCGCTGAACAAACTAAAAATCAACAACTCTTCCTAGCTCATCAGAGAATTGAGGCCACGAGGCAAACTACTGTCCCAGAATCGGAGAGGCAGACAGGCAGAGACAGAAAATCACAGCTCAGCGGCCTAGAAGCCCCAGTTGGAGCCAGTATTGGTAGAAAGACTTTAAACTGTTAATGGGTGAATTGCTGGAGGCTCAGTGCAGAGTAGTATGAGAGGGAAGAGCTGGGGGGAGGGGAGCCTTGGAGGGGTGGTCTCCAGGCTTTCATGAGTTTCACCTCCAGGAGTCCCATCAGATTCTGACAGTGAAGATGGGAGGAAAATCCCCTCAGGTCTGGCAGGAGAAGAATGTAGCCATTTGAAAATACACCCAGAATTCTGTTTTCCTTAACAAGGCCTGCCCTTAAGGGAAACTCTTTTATCCAAAATCTAACCACCTTTGTTTATCAAAGCCTAACTGAGCCAGGGGAAGTTCACTGCCCCACTCAGGCTCAGGAAAAGACTGAGATACTATCACAGGCCTATGGAGCACCTCTCCGCCCGCACACCTCCCCACCGTATCACTAGGGCTCCTGTAAAACAACAGCGGTTACAGCTTAAAGGATAGCAAGCCTCAGACTCTATTGAAGAAATCTCTAGGAAACAGACTCACAGACACAGAGAACAGACCGATGGTCGCCAGAAGGGAAGGGGGGTGGTGGGCTAGGTGCAAAAGGTGAAGGGATTAAGAAGTACAAATCGGCAGTTAGAAAATCACCATGGGGATGTACAGTGCAGCATAGGAAATATAGTCAATAACATTGCAATAACTATGCACGGTGCCAGGTGGGTACTGGAAATATCGGGGGGAGCACTTTGTAAAGTATATGATTGTGTAATCACTATACTGTGCACCTGAAATTAATACAAAATAATACTGAATGTAAACTGTAATTAAAAAATTAAAATGTAAAAAAGCAGTCTCTAGAAAAACCCAAAACATTAGAGGAAACCAAAACAAGGGCACTAGAGGAAATTTCAGCCTCTGACACCATACCTACAGCAAACGGCACACACATCCATATCCTAGTAGTTAGAATACCTCAATTCCTTTCCCCCACTACCTCATGTCCAGCTTCTAGCATAAATCACAAGGCATGGTGAAAAACACAATAATACTATCTGAAACTATTCTAAAACAAACAAAATTGATTGAAAAAAGAAAAATTAGTTAGCTACCACCACACTCTCCATCCCTGCCCTGCCACTCCCCTCAACTTGCTAAAAACACCACGAAGAAACAAAAACAGTATTGGAACACACGTAGAATGAACACAAGAACACAGATTACATGTAGTATGTAGTGTAGAGAAATTAACAATGCAAAATGAAATGTGCGTAGGGAAAGAAAATATGACACTAAAAGACATTAATATCTAACCACAGTGTCTTTTGAGTATGCAGGACACAGACAGACCTTCTCAAGCAGGTAAAACCATCAAGGTACATTTTTCAAAAACATCCTGGAGGACCAAAACCAACCAAGAGGCAGCACAATATAAAGATCTCGAGGGGAAGAAACCATGGTAACGTAAATACTGCCTCTATTTAAACCCACAACTAAAATGGAATTATGTCTAAAAGAATGTGAATGTTATATATCTCGACAATATCAAAATAATAATATAAAATAATAATATCATTTTAAAAATGTGGGATATGGGAGTAAGTAAAGTGTGCTAATGTTATCTCTGTTAAGAGAGTCAATTGGGCATTTATTAAAACACAACTGATAATTTGTAAAATGAAAACTAGCTACTAACATTAATGTTTTATAATCTTTTTTTCATATATTTTAGAGATCTTGATATAGATTGTGGTGAAGAAACATTTAATTTGAAGTTCAGCAATTTCTTTAGTTTTACTGTATTTTCTTCCACTTCTGTTATGTTCAAGTAAAATTAAATACGTTTGTAATGGAAAATGGTGTATCTAGAATGAACACCATATTATAAAGCAGTTTCGTTCTTTCTATTCTTTTTCTTATAATTTTTTTATCAATCCACATATCTATCCTTTTATCTGTGCCTATTCACTTAAGAACTTACAATAATGTCCATTAAATGGTAACATCGATTGTATTAGAGAACAATTTGGGGTAATCTGTTGCTTTCTTCTTGAATTATGTGTAATTTTTATAAATGAGCATGTTCCATTTTTATAGAAATAATCAAAAGTGATTGCTCTTTTACAAATCTAATAAAACAGTAAAATTAATACCATGTCTTTTCATTTTGTTTTACTTACTTAAAAATATGTATATTTTATTGATTTCAGAGAGGAGGAAGAGAAAGAGAGATCTAGAAACATCAAGGATGAGAGAGAATCATTTATCGGCTGCCTCCTACATGCCCCCTACTGGGGATCGAGCCCACAACCCAGGCATGTACCCTGACTGGGAATGGAACCATGACATCCTGGTTCATGGGTCTACGCTCAACCACTGAGCAACACTGGCTGGGCGATGTCTTTTTATTTTAATCTTGTTCAAGATTATATAACCATCTCTTTGATGAGCTGAGACTTGAAATGTGAACACATTTCAGCTCAGCAAAGAGATGGTTGTATAATCTTGAACAAGGAGTACAACCTTTCTAGTTTTGTCATTTGTTAAAATGGGGGACTTGAACTAAGATGTTTAAGCTTCGTTTCAGCTCTGAAATTCTGTAACTCAGGTACTGATGGCTAAACTCTCTCTATACTGAGTCAGAAGTAGCACTTTAGATACCATGAAGATATTTTATGTATGATCTCAGCTATATTGCTTTTGAGGAATGTACCTTATTTCCTGTAAAATCTTTATAGCATTCTTATTTGAAGCAAGGCAAAGATGTGTAGATGGAAACTAGAGCCCAGTATAATAATAAAACATTAACTTTCAAGAGGTTGTCGAATAGAAAAAGGACAGACACAAATGGGAATGCACTATGAGAAAACCCTTAAAATGATACCTTTTCCTGCTGCTGCTATTATCTTTGCAGCAGGAGTGAGAAATGATGCAAAGATAGTTGAGCTCTTATGGGAAAATTGTACATTAAAATTAAAAATGATGACTGAGGTCAAATAATTTGGATATTTGTGGGAGACGCGATAGGCCTAGCGAACACTGGGGAAAAAATTTAATAATGGCCCTATGGTCTACTTTGTATAATTTTGAAATTTGATTATGCAGAATGAAACACAGGAAACAAATAAGGATTAAAATAGCACTTTCTTTGGGGCCTAGAGAAACATAATGTCAAGCTTATTCTGCAAATCAGTAAATAAAACACATTCTAAAAACGAAAGAAGTAAAATAAAAGTCTTTAGAAAAATATAATCAATAATTTTGGGGCTACTGATTTCCAATGAAATTTTTCTTTCTCCTTTTCAGTGCCTGTGAAGTCTAAAAACCCCAGTTATTAACTTTGAGCATTCAACCAACAAGCCTCTAATTTTTAAGTTGATCTACATGAAGAATTATCAATAGAGTCAGATAAGAGAATAAGTAGTTGCTTACTAGTATAACTAGCATAGGCATTTTACAGACCCATTTGTGAATCTCGGCTTTGGGAAAATGAAAGTATTGAGTATCCATCCATTCATCCATCAAGTTAGCTAGCTTTATGCATATTAGAAGTACAGTCAGCATTCTCTGCTGCTTTGCAATATTTCTTAATGATCTTAATGATCTCAGAGTGAAATTTCTATCTACAAGTTGGTTTTTCCTTTCCTGATTCCCACTGAACTGATGCAGCCAAATTATCTTTTAAGAACCATCACACTTAAATCCTGACTTCAAAGTTGATTACTTTATAAGATAGGTCAGCCAGTCTGCTGCCATCAAGAAGATAAACTAAATGTATTGGAAATGGTTGCTCCTATTATCAGCCTTTCTCGCTTGGCCAAGTTCACTTTTTAGGTTAGACAGACCCCATAGTAAGTCCAGGTGGTCTCAGAGGCAATAGACAGCACAGGTTTGGATAAATGGCATTGTTATTCCTTTGGATATAAATAATGACAGCCCTCATATAGAAAAGAAATTAAAGTGAGCAATAAAAAGTCTTGCCTATTATTTATGACTGTATAACAATTAAACAACTAAAACTGGATTATAAATTACTGAAAGAAAACTGAGAACAACTAATAAAGTATGGAACCCTCACTAATAAAAACATTTAACTTCTGTAATCACCTGATACAAGTGAACTTTATTGTTATTCCTCATTTACTAGGTATTTGTGTTACTCATGTAATTCTTCACTACCTAATTAGTACCCAGTTTTTAAAGATTGGAAGGAAAAATCCTATATGGTACTCTAATTGGTCAAAGCCGCGCTAACCTGTCTTTTGCAAGTAGATGCACCTACATGATAATTGGCAACTTCTGAAACATCCACACTGTGCAGGTTTGTGGTTGTAAATTTCAGCCACTCCAGCTTTTGAGGAATGCAAATAATAAAAACTCATCAAAGGGCTGCCATAATTCTCACAGCTGACTGGATGGAAGCATTTCTAACTCCTCAAAATTAATAGCAGCTCCCAAGGCCTTATAAGAACAGCTGTCACTGAGAAATACACTCACAAACAAATAGGCAATTCGCCTCCAAGTTTGATTTGTTAGAGGCATGAAGCAGCAACTCTTCAGGACAACCTTGGTGGATTATTAAAGGAGCAACGAGCTACCTGTCCACCTCTGATATGGTAACTTGAGCATGCTACACAATATTTATGGACACCTGCTGCGTGCCTAGCCCAGAGCTGGGCACACACTGACTCTCATTAAATAGTATCTGCTGAATGAGGGAGCAGAGCGGAATTCTTTGCTGGTGGTCCACGCGGAGCAGCCAGCAATTTATGACAAGGACACACGACCAACGGAAGCTGCTGTCCTGTTGCCACTGAAGTGTTAGAACTTGGAGTCATCCTAGGTATAAAACCACAGTTGGAATTGCAGTTAGGACTGCACTGACTTCATTATACTCAGTATAATAGTTGTCATGTCTCCACATAAAATCTCCCTCCTCCCAAAACCAGTGTTGATTTTATTTAGGCATGAGCCAGGGAAGACAGATTAGAGGATTTTCATATATGTCACAACGATATTTGAAAGTGACATTTCAGATCTGTGAGAATTAACATTGCATTTTTAAAGAATAAAAGCAGCTGAATTAATTCAAATGCGTGTATTTCCATCTTTTACTATGATGTTAACTGTCTCAGAGACGGAGATATCACAGGAACCTGTCATTGTCATGACATTCAAAAGAAGGAACCCCATTTCTAGTTACCATCCATGGGGTCTCACTATTCAGCAGATTGTTACAGGGAGTATTTCCTCCTCTTTGGTCTCATTTGGAGCACTCTGAGGACTAACCCTTCCTGAATGAAGTCGTGGAAAGGAATCTGGAGACATGAACCTTGTATATGCCCCAAGTCTTGATGTAACTGAACAAAACTCTCTCTGTGTATATGATTTCTCATGTCTAAAAGGAAAAACTGGACTGCCCACCTTTAAGTACTTACATTTCATACTGTGCCAATGGTCCCAGACCACTGCTATTGAAGCTTCCTTGCTGGCTGCAGAGGAAAGTCTGATACAGTCTGTTTCACAGTCTTTGGTGATCCAAGAGATAATCGAAGTGTTTCCATTGTCTAGGTTTAAACTAGCCTGTCATTAATTCTGACAAGGTTATTTGTCACTGGAAATCACCTGTAGGCTTGGTGACACATAATAATGAAAAATTATCTGATGCTCCCAAGGTGGATGCAAATGAAATGAAAGGCAGTGTCTTCACCAGTGGTCCAGAGAGCATCGTTTTGAGGATGCTTTTGCTCCATGCTCTTGGGCCCCACATCAGCTGTGCTAAATCGGGATTTCCTAGTTTAGGGCCTGGGTCCACATATCTTGGAAAAGCTTCCCAGCTAATTCTGATGCATTTTGAGCTGCCACCCTCCCTTAGAAACAGTGATTTAAATACTGCTTATCTATCAAGTGGAGAGAACGGTGTGACACAAATCAGTGAGATAGCTCGGCCTCTGATAACGAACCAGGTCGGGAAGCTGGCAGCAACCTAGTTTTGCCTACATAGTTGTTTGCTATTTAAAAATTCAAGCAGGCCAAGGGCTTGATGCGGCGGAATTTATCTAAGGCTTACTGCATGTTCCCTGTGGCTATGGTTGGTAGCGTTATAATTTGGGTGGTGAGTAGATTTGCAATTTTTATATTAAATTTGGAATGCTGTTTACAAAACTGTTTCGAAAGCATTTCAGTGATGGATGGCATATAGCTGTCCAAGACAAACACAAGGCCAGTGGCCAGTTTCTTTTCTTCCTCTTTTCTGGTGCTGCTTTGGGGAAATTACTTGGAAAATAAAGAAGATGAGAAATGGTTCTATCAGCACGATCTGAAAGTCTCATATACAAATTCAATAACCTCTTGCCTAATCGTTTCCTTCAGTCTCACTGGTATTTACTGGGCACCCGGACATGCCAGATGGGAGAGGGAAGAGTTGCTCTCACACAGCCATCTTTCATGTTTCACCTGAAGGCTTTGGAAATATTTTCCCCTCAACTGTGCAGGAGGAAGCCCCCCGGGGATGGGCTGATGGAGGCTGATTCTATTTGAAATTCGGGGGCTCTAATGACACCATAACTAAGTTATGATACAGATAGGCAAGATGGCCTGTCCCACTAACTTATGCTCTCACTACACAGAGCCATTAAAAGTTCCTTAGCATTTATTTTGTTTGAACATTATAATACATAAAATATCTCATTTTCATGGTTCATCCTTTTGACTGTAGGCAGACCAACACAACAAACCTACTTCAGAATCACTCTCAGCCAAGATTACAAAAGGGTCCTCAGTAATGGACTCCAGTGCTTATCTGCGTTCACTGGGAGACGTGTCCCAGAGAGGTAAGGAGCCTATTAGGCTCTCGCTCTCGAGGGAGGACTCCTTGTTAAAAGTACTAAAACAAATTCCTCTAAAAATCATAGAGGTTGGCATCTCTGAACCTCTCAAGAACCCTCTGGTATCCCAGCCCCATGTCCTCCTACTTTATTAAATACATCACAGCCTACTAGACACTTGCTCAAAAGGGGAGGAGGGAGGAGGGAACACTAGGTCTTCACTATGCATTCCAGTGGTTGAAGGGAATGTGGTTTTAAAGTGTTTATTTTCAGCTCCTTGAAGAGCTATGTTTTTGTCTTGATGGACTCTATGATGTGGACTTCATAGACACTAAACGTGAATAGTAACTCTGCCTCTCCCATCGAGAGAAGAGGACACTTAGGGAGGCTTTGTACCTGAGCACATACCTTTACTGATATTTAAAAGCATTACACTGATTTTAACAGAGTAAAACAATGACATAGTTTCTATACAGATAAAGAGTACTGTGGAAACAATTTGCTTGAGAAAATTTCAGACATGCTCTCTAGCAGATGCTGTGTACTACTTCATAGTGCTTTCAATAATATACTTTATCTGAGTCTCTCAAAATGTTTACAAACTAGCTGTGGTACTGTCATTTTATAGATGTGGAATTTGAAACACAGGGTTTAACATGATTAAGATTCTATACAAAGTCAATGAAGGGGAACAGAGAAAAAAAAGACTTGGACTGATTATTTTGCACAATACATGTCAGTCTACCAAGAAGACAAATTAATTCAAAACTAAAGGTAAACCTATTTAGAATTCAGAAGAAACTGCTAAAAATAAGGGCAATCATAATTGATGAATACCTAATAACCAGATTACTCATCTTAATTGCCAATAAATGCTTAGCTAGTAAGACTATGTATGTGAAGTTAGGCTACACAAAAGAGAAATCAACTTTAAGAAAAAATATATACCTGATAATCAACTTGATATATAAGCTTCACCTTGAAAATGTTAAATGGTCATTGTTATTGTCTCACTGAAATAAGATTTACCTAGATCTAGAGTTAGATGCTACTGCAGTTTTAGATATTTCCCCCTCATTTTTATTTTTTATATTATTGTTTGTTTAGGAATAAAAAATAGAATCAAACTTCCTGGGATTCTACACTAGCTTCTGCTCACCAGTTGTGTGACACAAGACAAGTCTGTTCCCATATGAATTTAAGATATATGAGAAGGCATTTTTGCTCTTGTCCACTTCTGTATTACTAGAATCTAAAAAATATGCCCCATAGAATGGCACTGAAAACTGATATGAAATACATTACTAATTAATAACATATGTATAGTGTGTGTGTGTGTGTGTGTGTGTGTGTGTGTGTAATTTATTCCTGGTAAACTTTTTGGTGTTTTGTTTCAAGCAAATTATTTTTCCTATTGATTTGGGAACTTTGAATGTTGATATGACTATTTATACACTGTTAAAGTACTGAGGTCGTAGCTTATAACCAAGCAGTTAAGGAACTGCAAAACTCACTTTAAAAACAAGTTGCTCTGTACATTCAATATGTACACAATACTCTCACTTTTTATTGTCCATATAAACTTTGGACATGAACAGAAAATTGCAGAACAAACTTAACAACTTGACTTTGAAGCAGTTACTTCTGGAACTAAAGCCTCTTGGAAACACAACTATAACTCATAGCTGAAGCTTCTTCAATTTTATTTATTTAAGTGTAAATTAAATTTTAAAAATGTTTTTATTGACTTTAGAGCGAGGAATAGAGAGAGAGAAACATTGATGAGAAACATCAATCGACTCCTGCATGCCCCCTTTCGGGGATCGAACTTGAAACCTGAGCATGTGCCCTGACTGGGAATCCAACCAGCAACCTTTTGGTGCACAGGAAGACACTCAACCATCTGAGCCACACCGGCTGGGCACTTCAATTTTAAATAGAATACTATTTTGATAGCTCAGCAACAGAATTCAGATATGGCTTAAACTTACTGGGACTCAATATTTTCTACACATCAAGGAATCACTTTACTTACAAAAAGTAATTCTCTTTATACTGTATATCAGATAAGAAAGAGTGGAAGGCATGGAAAAGTTAAGGAAATACTTAGGGAAAATAGCCTAATTAGGCAGTGTCTATTGATTGATTTGCAGTCAGTTTAACCCCAGATTACCAAAGAGCTGTGCTTATAAGGTTTTCTTTAGTTGAAGGGAAATAATAATAATACATTCATTTAGAGGATATGCATTAATTTTAAGAATTTTTTTTTGTTGTTTAAAAGTATTTTAAAAACTAATCTTTGTAAAAAAAAAATCACTAATGTATCACACTGAATATCTGGTCTAATGCATGCCACATTTACCATTTATCTCCCTTCCATGTCTGATGGCAAATTAACTGTTATGACTTTACTTCTCATTAAGAAGTCTAAACATTAACATAGTCTTTTTTAAGAGAAAAAAAGGGTAAATCTATACCAAGGAATTTATTACTATTTCATTTTAATAGGTGTCACTCACAGTTGAGAAGTTGTAAACTGATTAAAATATTTATTTTAAATTTATGAAAAAAATCATTTCCTGTCACTTTACTATCACTTTCAAAATCTTATATTCAGAAAATGTTTAAACTGTGTAAAACAGAAATGAAACAAAGGAGAAAAATTAAAAAGATATATTTGACAGATGAGTAATTGAAATAAAACCTGATGACACTTATGAGCTAATGTCTAAAGGTCTAAAGGCGGGGCGTTGACAATGCAATCAACTCATTCACTCTATAAAACCAATGTTCTTAATTGGAGACAGTTATTTCACACCTTACCTCTGCATACTTTAACTTCAATGTTTTATGCATTTCTCGGAAACGACTATAACGTCTGAATACAGTCCATGTCTCATCGAGGACAGTAATCTGTTAACCACAAAAATAAAAATAAATCAGCATTAATTAGAGGGAAAAGTCACTAAAAACTGTTTCAAATAATTTAAAAATTAACAAAAAGTGATTAGAATGTCAAATTTCTCCAGAATTGAAAACATTAATCTAGCTGCATAAATAAGACATAAATAATATCTGCTCTCTACTTAAGCATGCATCTCAAGTTCCCAAATCTGGTTATAAGCAGCATGTGACTATGTAAAGTGAGGGACAGTTAACTTATGAAAAATATCCCCTAACCCTCTCCTTGGGTTGCAGAAAGAAAACCCCATAGGTGACCTTTCTGTCCCGGTGACGAGCCCATACAAAATGTTGCTGCAGGTCACCAGCCACCAGAGTGGACAGCAGCGGGGAAAGTGAGAGAAGAAAACACAGAGAAGAAAGGAAGAGGAGGAAGAAGGAGAAAGACAATGAGTATAAAGAGGAGAAAAAAATCTTTCTGCCTCTCAATGATTCTTAATATAAAAACACAATTAATATATTTTGCTTTATCTCAGAAGAATTCTCTGTCTGGCCTTTATCCCACAGTCCCTGTTGATGAGCTGAGTAGGTGGAACTCTGGTGCACATCAGCTCACATCCTGAGGTCACGGTGACAAGCAGCAGCTGGTAGGCACTGCCAGCCCTTGGAATCACACAGCCTAAAGCACAGGCTGATGAGTCTCAAATTCCTGTCTCAGTTCCCACCTTTCCTCTGAGCTGCAGACCCAGTACCCAACCTGGAGACATCTTTCTTTAGATGTCACACTGGACCCTCAAATTCAAAGTGTCTAAAATCAAACCTGACAGTCTTGCTGGAGAATATCTAGAACATTCCATCTCAGTGCATTTCACTACCTACCAGCAAGCTATGCCAGACAGACCCTGAAGCCATCCCCATCCCCTCCTGCCCACATGCATGCCCACAGTAGAACAAGCAGCCATCCTTCACCATCTCTGCCATCTCAGTATATAACTGACATAACTTACATATATAAATGCCTCCCTATCCTACAAGATTTTAAGCCTTTTAAGTGAATGAACCTTTGATACTAATTAAGGTGGAAGTGAGAGCACTCTTGTTGTAGAGTTAAACATTTACTGAGCAACAATTATGTGCTGGGCACTATACTACATGTCAGTAGTTTGCTGAGAGATAGTCAAGATGATTTTGATTTTCACATCAGGTAAAGGTTCCCGGTTTGACCCAGGTCAGTCAAAAGGGAGCACAAGGCCTGCTGCAATCTTTCTAGGAGGTTCACCTGAATCAGATTATTTGAATTAATGGCATAATAGTATGATTTTTGAAAATTGCACTGAGAATATGGTACATTTTCAATATTATTTGTAACACAAGTCTACAGATAGATTTCCAACATTTTCACTCATGAGCTTTTCACCTGAGTTCAGCTTAAATACAAGGATGACAAAGGGTCATACTTCCTACTTTGTATAGATAACATTTCAATCCCCCCTTGTCTATCAACATGTAAATTTATGAAGACAATGATGATGAAGAATGAAGATCATCAGATCAGTGGTCATGGCAGAAATGGGAGGAGGGAAGACAAGACAATCACAGGTGTCATCTCTCCACAGGACATGTTCAAAGCTCTTATCCATAACGGAGACACCTTCACACCTAGAGCTGCAGAAACGATGCATATGAGGTTGGGAAAACTATACATAAAGGGAAACTATGTATTAAAGTCCTATTTCGCTCCAAATTAAAACTGGGCATAGGATGAGGGTTGATGCAGAGAGCAGAGACAGAAGATCAGTATGACAAATAAATCAGGTCAAAGCACTTAATTATTTTCTTCGATGTTGAGACTGTAGGGCATCATTACTACATATCACTGCGGAGAAAATTCATTACTTCTCTCTCACTGAATGGTTCTGCTGATACAAACCCATTTTTTCTGGGCCATAAAATGATCAAGTACAACTTAAATACCATAAACATAGCTACAAGATGAACTGCATTTACTTATAAACAATTCTAAATTGATTGCTGGTCACAAATTTATGTTACATACACATTTTACTGGTTTAAGGATTGTCAATTTTAAGATGTCCTCATTATATATTTGCAGTGTATATCTATCTGTGTACGTAAGGAGGAAATAAAAGTTTTTATACAAAGAACTTGTATAAAACAGTTACAGGTTTCCTTAAACAATATTTATTAAATTTTTTTTTAAATTATCACCAGAGGATATGTTTTTTTAAATTGATTTTTTAGAGAGAGAAAGAAAGAGAAACTGATCGGTTGCCTCCCGTACACGCCCAGACTGGGGATCGAACCCACATCCTAGGTATGTGACCTGACCAGGTATCAAACCTGCAACCTCTTGGTGTATGGGATGATGCTCCAACCAACTGAGCCACCTGATCAGGGCAACAACATTTAAATGGGCTAAATTTCCTTGTATTTAGCAAGTCTGGAGGAAGTAGTCTAATATCACCCTAGTATATACTAAACAAAATTTTTTCAGAGTTTTGCAAAGTATAATATTATGAAGCAACAGAACTATGAACATGTTTGAGAATATATGAAATATTTTCCAAATGTTTAAATCTATTTAGTTGCATTCATTAATGCACTATACTTACTTAAAATTTCTTCAGACAACTGTTGCAAACAGAACTACACCAGAAGTAGTAAAAGAAGCCAACATCCCACTAATCACAACGATCCCATAGATACCACAGACTGCCATTCAATTACTCCTGGTCAACCTCACCAAATCTTTCTGTGGACAGACAACACTGGTGATTTCAGACACACACACACACACACACACACACACACACACACACACACTACAGGTGCCAAATATTTGTTATTTGTTCAATGATAAATAAATGAATAATGGAGACAATGGGACCTAAAGTCTCTTTTCAATAAATACTTTTCTACTTCATTTTCCAATTTGTTTTCTATCCTGAAATGTGGTCAGTTGAGTGACCTGCATTTTAGTCCTTTCCTGACTTACCAGTAACTGTTTAAAGTTTTTAAAATGTAGGCATTAGGGGAAAGGGGAAAGCATTGTAAAACAAAGAAAGAAAAAATGTCATTTACCCAATTTCTTTTCTGTTGATTGAGAAGAAATGCTGTGTTAAACGCTATGGGGGTAAATTGAATGCAGGTTGTGAGACTCCTGAAAAACATAGGCAGAAACAAAAGGTGGCCTCTAAATTGCCTTTAGTGGGTGAGCCCCTATTAAGAGCCTTTTGTTTCTAAGTGTCATGGTCCTTAGTTGCTTTTTTAAAATTAATTTTAAATAATAGTTGAATTACAATATATTAGTTTCATAGTGATTTGACATTGATATACCTTATGAAGTGATCACCATGATAAGTCTAATAACCATCTGACACTGCACAAAGATATTCCAATACTATTACTATATTCCCTATGCTGTGCATTATATCCCTGTAATTTATTTTATAACTGGAAGTCTGTACCTCTTAATCCCCTTAATCTTTTTTGGCCATCTCCCCATCCCCTTCCCCTCTGGCAACCATCAGTCTGATATCTGTATCTATGAGTCTATTTATTTATTTTTTTGCTCATTTGTTTTCTCTCTTAGATCCCACATATAAGTAAAATTGTCTTTCTCTGTTTGACTTATTTCACTTAGCATAATATCCTTTAGGTTATTCCTGTTGTCACAAATAGCCAGATTTCATTCTTTTTAGGGCTGAGTCATAGTCCACTGAATATATGTACCACACCTTTATCCATTCACCTATCAATGCACACCAAGGTTGCTTCCAAATCTTGGCTATTGTAAATAATGCTGCAGTAAACAAAGAGTACAATTTTTTTTTGGCATTAGTATTTTCATTTTTAAAAAATAAATACTGAGTGTCAAGGTCCTTTGGGTATGCAAGCTTGATGATAAAAGCCAAGGACATAAGCTGGAGCTAAATCCCTCCACTGAGCAAGAGGCACCACTTGGAGCTCCCAAAAGATCTAGAAAGGAGGAGAGGGAGAACATAATTGCCTAATGGGATATTTTCATTATTTGCTATGAGATATGCAATGTATCTCCTTCTCTAGAGGAACTAGAGAAAGTTCAGGAAAGTTTACATACCTTTCTTTTGAGGAGATCCAAAGGAGTGCTGAGGACTGTAGCCAAGTGGTCACAGAGGAACAGAGATCGTGTCAGTGACCACCCAGGGGTACTATTCTCTCACTCAAGGGAACAGCTGCCACTGAATCACATCCAAAAACTGCATAAGGAGTTCCTGAACCAAGCAGACATCCCCACACCATTGCAGTGGGCTCCTTGGACCAAAGCTCCACTAACTCCACAAATTTCATCTCAGGGGCACCTGAGGGAAGTGCGGTGCCCACAGGAGGGGGATGGTCTTACAGCCAGGAGCTGTAAGGAGCAGGGAGTCTAGGCTCCAAGGCCAGATCTGCCCCTGCCTGTTAGCATCATGGAGAGGAGGTGTATGGAGTTTGAAAAATGAAGATTCCTGAAAACAGGAGACCCACGCAGATGGAAGATTATTCAGCTTTATTATCCAGGAAACCTTCTAGACATCCGTCTGAGCAGATGTATCATCAACAAGCACAGAGAGTGCCTTTGGCCTTGGGCTTCTGAGCCTGGCCTAAAGCTGGTGTGTCATAAAGACAGGAGCCCCGTGGAGGATACCGAACCCCAAACTAGGAAGTGATGCAAAATCAAACAGGGCTTTCTGGCTGACCAAAATCTCAGCCTTCGACAAGAAGAATAACGGCTGCTTTATGCTTCAATTTCAGCACCTTCAAAACAGGGATGCCATTTATGTGAGTATATTAACTTTATTTTGTAGTCTGAAGGTAAATCTGAAAGAATGCACAAAGACCCTAAGATTCTGATACAATGGATGCCTTTCAAATCCAAGATCATTACTAATAAGTACTTCTCCCTTCCCGTAACACCTTTGTGAAGCAGGTGAAGAATAAGGGGAATTATTCTACTTTGAAACTGTGGGAAGTTATGAGAATGACAGCCTGGGCAATTTTCCTTCAAATTATCCAAATCTTCAGAGGCAATGCACAGAATACACTCTCTACCAGTCACCAATGGAGAATGAAATAATATAAAGCTCTGGATGGAGACAGACGTGGGTCCTGACTCAGCCCAGTCACGAATAAGCTGTGTGGCTTTGGCTAAATTAAGCAGCTCCTCCAGGCCTCATTTTTTTAAATCTGTAAAATGGACTCATGATACCTAACCCGCAGATGAACTGAAAAAAATGTGAAGCAACCAGCAGAGTGTTTGGGTACTCAATAAAGGGCAACTCTTGGCACTGTGGTCATGCTCCTAAAGAAAGGTTTTCTATGATGCACTAGTAAAAGGCAAGGGTATCCATGGGCAGCAATTGCAAGAAAGGGAGTTTAACCCATTTTATGATTTATTTTGAGAGAAGTTTATTCTAGGAAGAGATGTAAAACTCCACAAATTCTGAAATTAGAAAAAATATTAATATATCTTTGTAGAAGAAAAAAAAATGAAGTGGAAATTCAAGGCATGGCCACAAGGTAATAACTGCTTTTCTTCTGTGCTTGTGACTCAATCTCTTTTCTTCTTCATCATTTCTCATACATGCAGCAATTACTTTGTGAAGGTAAACACACTGCCCAACAAAAAGTAATAGAAAAGATTTGTTGCTTTGTGTGAACACAGGGAAAATAAATGTGGGGTTTTTTTCTTAATTTTTTTCAGTGAAAGACAAAGTTCTCAAAGACATGGGAGGGGTGCTTAAAATAAACAAGGATAAAATATGGTTCTTCAAACCCCAATGTTATTTCTTTCACTTGTTATTTATGTTTAAAAATAATACACAAGCTGAATATTTGAATCTAAATGGACCACACCATATGCAACACTTCATTTATCTCAGCTACGCTAAAACACAGGGGGAGATGATCTATCAAGTTACTAACAAGCAGACGTTCAGATGCCAACTCACAAATCCTTCTGAACATTTGTATTACATCAAGTTGGGAGTATTTCTAAAAGATGTATTAGTGCACAGTTTATCTAATAGACTGGAATGGCTCTCATTGCTGTTCTGCCAAATAAAGAGAAATTTCTCTGGCTGCAGATGTGATTGCTTTAACTCCCTAACTGCAAATTTTCTGGGCATTTCCTCCTCATGCTTCCTGGCAGGCCTCTCCACCATCAGAAGCTCCAGGCTGACCCAAGGCTTAGCAATTGCCCCAATTTAGAGGGTACCCATGACTCAGCCAGAATTGAAAATAAGAAGTTAAAACACACACAAAGATAACAGCAAATTTAGGGAACAGGCAAGGATTCGGAAACAGCCACCATATCTAAGACAAAACTAAAAGATGGCCTCAACTTCTAAAAAGTGAGGTAATCAGAGACATTTAGAAGGTGCATTAAAATAAGTAAGTAAGGAAACCAGTATGGCTTAGAAGACTTAGATCTCACACAGACATTCGGTACCTGGATGTACTTACTAGCGGTATGGCCTTTGGCAAGTCACTCATAATTTCCTAATTCATTAAATGCAAGTAAAACCCCCATTGTGCTACAATTTTCCTCATTTGTGGAAATGACTGGCAAAGTGCCTGAAAGGATGAGGAAGGTGTATGATAGATGTCCGTGTCCTCCCTTGAAAAGATGTAGCAAACTCAGATGCCTACAGGGATCAGTCAGGAAGGAAACTCTAGGAGGCCCTGCGACTGTAAGATATCAGGGAGCAGAGCAGGCGCCTGCATATTATTTGAGCTCATTCAATCCTGCCATGCTACAGAGGATGGATGAAGCTCAGAAGAAGGGCTAAACACAGCCAGTAAGTAAGCTGGAAGCTTATGCATTACAGGCAAATCTCACAGAATATGTGAGAACAGATAACCAGTAAGCAAGCAGCTTGTGAGACTCAACAGAATTTGTAAGATGTGCTAAACATAGCCCAATAACCTATATGACATGCCAAACATAGAAGAAATAAATATGACAGAAACAACAGGAATGCTACTTAGATACAGGAAGTGTTAAGTCATGGTCATGCCTGCGTTGGGCCGACATTATGTCAACTCTGAATTGACGACCCTTGTGACAACCAGCCTGGTCCCACATGTGCTCTACCAAAGAAATGCCCATGAGAACTAGACCTGTTCAGCAGGCCACCGGCAGCCATGCGCCCACAGAGCAAGCGTGCGTTGCCCTGGGTACCTGTGTCTGCCAAGGCTTCTTGCTCAAAACTGTCCTGGTAAGCACAGCGGGAAAGACCCTGGTGGCAGAGAGAGGACGGGTGAACACGGTGTGTCCCTGGGTCAGGTAGTGTGCTGTGCCCACCTGCCCCTCCTTCCCAGGTTTCTCTGTGGGCAGTTAAACTGATTTAATAAACTGCGTGATCAGGGACTTCATTAGGTCAGTGAGCCCCTGAGTAGAGTGCTCGGGGCCTCTGTGTGAACCTAGCGGCTACCCCTCTAGCAGGTGACCCCTCTGGGACAGGGGGCTCTGGGGTGTGTGGCAAAGCGGAAGCACAAGCCTGACTCGAAGGGGCCCCTGCGCTTGGGTCGGTGCTGCCCTGTGGGATTGTTGGCCCAGGGTCCCTGTGTTGTCTGACATTTTACAGAAACTTGGCAAGTCTGGATTTCCATGTCAGATCTCCCAAGTTTTAAATGTTGACAACTCACTCAAAACTTTAAACACCTGTTCAGGCCAAAATAATAAACATCACCCACCACCGGTTTGCTCCCACAGCCTTAAGTTAAGACGTGACACCAGACCTGGTACCGGAGTCCCTATCATGTGGTCCTTCAGTTATAAAAGCAAGATACTAAAATGTCAAGTTTTGTAACTCACAGCTTCTCACCTTCAGGGGCCCCTCTCTTAGGGGGGCCCAGCAGACATGAGAGCGCTCAACACCTCCCAGTTCCAGGGCCGTGATGACTGGAATTAGCAGAGAGGGCTCACCACATGTCTAGCCCACATGACTGGAAAGGGACCAGCCCCACTGCCTTGGGTTCTCAGGAATTATTTGTGGGTTGCCTGCTGGAAACTCCCTTTAAGTCACACGTTCATGCTGTCACTCATTATCCTTGTTCTCTCTGCTTCTCCCTTTCTGTTCAGACCACTGACCAGGGCTTACAGCCAAATGAGGTGGCATTTGGGGCAAGAGGAGGAGACTGCTGCCTTGAACAAGAATCAGATGGTTAAAAATAGGACAGGTTGGGTCTGGATATAGTTTATTCGAGGTAAACGGCAGCCCTGATCAGCAGATGGACCAAAGTGATTCCAGGCAAAAGGGCTGACTGCCTGCAGCCCCGCAAGGACAGGAGAGCCCTGCGGAACCTGAACAGCAGGGGGAGTGTGACAGGTGCCAGGCTCCTGAAGGAGAGGGTGCTATGCCATGCACTCCTAGGAGCAAGGGCTGGAGAGTGCCCAGAGGTGGACCCAGAGGTGGACAGTGGGCAGGGTGTCTACCCCTCTCTGCAGACAGCCCAGAACTAAACTAAACTATACTTCGGGTGCTGGTGACTGCCAGAGCCAGGACGTGTGCACACATGCTGTGTGTGTGTGTGTATATGAGTGTACACACGTGTGTATGTATGCGTATGTACATGTGCACAGGTATATTGGAGGGCAGAATGGAGAAGGTGGGAGGGAGGCAGGGAGGTGGAAGGCATCAGCTGTCTTGGACTCAAACACAGTCAGGACACGTGATTTGCCCACACCCTCACCGGATGGCTAGAGAGCCAGCCGCATAGCATACTGCAGAAGGTAAGGAGTGAGAAGACTAACCGATGACTGAACCATTTGCAGACAGAACATGAGGAGCCCATAGCGGGAAGGAGGCTGGGCTGGGGGGATGTTTACAAAGGACACATGGTCACCACATCCCGAAGCTCTAAGCAGGCTGTGTCCAGTGAGAACGCCTGTGGCAGAGATGTGGGTCGTGGTACTGAGCAACCTCCCTGGGTGACCATTTCCACTGAGGCCCTGGGCGAGGACTGGGCACCCAATGCTGCAGACTGACAGACCCATGGAGTGCACATCTACGGGGAAGGTGAGCAATAAACACAACAAGCGTGACTGAGGGCTGTGACCCCTGCTGCAAAAGCAGTAAACCAGGCGATGGGAGGGGAGGCAGGGGGTACAGCAGATGTCACCGCTCTAGGGAAGGAACCCGAAGACAATCTTTCAGTTTTCACAGGAATAAAAACTCTCAGGAAACAAAATATTTGAAAACACACACCAGTGTTGGCTTGTTTCTTCACATTACCATGTTAATATGTAAATTAAAAGGCTGGACATTTCAAGAAACACTGAAAACATCAGCTTATTTCTATAACAAATGTGTGACAGCTTTTATCAGCCTTAACCACCGAGTTCCTAGGCTGGTGTTTTGCATCACGCTGAAATATCGCTTAAAAATAAAATTCTACCCATTCTGAAACCCTGGGTAACAGAAAAAGGCAAGAATAATGCGGTGTAATGGATTTCACATATCAGTCACTGAGAAGCACTTGAAGCAGGAGGTAAAATGACTGCTGTAGTCCAGCCAGCGGTGTCACCTGCGGTTTGGTGCCAGCACGTACTGTGCAGGACATTCCGCGACCAGCGGGACACTCAGTGATATTCAGCACGAATGTGCTCTCAGAGAGCAGCCCAACTGGCACCCCTCAGCTTCTCGGCCTGTCTCTCCCATCGGCGAGCAGGGCATCCATCTCTGGAAGTGACTATGGACACAGCCCCAGAGGGATGTGCTACTGGGCTGCACGGGAAGGTGTAACTGCACGGACAATGGGAGCTGATGTCCTGACCCAGGGCTTCCCGGGCCTGTGTCCTCCAAGGACCAGCAGAATAAAGAGAGGGGTGCAACATGGAGATCACCACTTTTGTATTGTCAAAGAAGGACATTGAAACAAACACCAACCTACAGATGGTGATGCACCCACATAAGACGATGCTATTTATTGATTAAAAGAAACAAATTACTGTTGTACTCAGCTACACAGATGAGTCTCCAAAACATCACGTAAAGTGGAAGCAGCCAGACACAAAAGAGAAAGTGCTGCCCCATCCACTCACAAGGCAGGTGTGGACAGACACAACTGCTCTGACCCACAGAGAGCAAATGAGCGCTCGCCTGTGGCAGGGCGGAGGCGCTGGCTAGAAACTTCTGGAATGACTGAAAAGTTCAAAATCTTAATTGGTAACATGGGTGTATACATACGTCTAAACTCATCAAACTACACTTAAAATGGGTCCGTTTCACGGCAAGTATATTATGGTACAAAAGAGTTGATTGAAAAAATGTGAGCAAAAAAACAAAAACCTATATACTTAGTTATTATCACCGTGTCTGTTTTTTTCGTAAAAGTTGTCTTTCATCCCCAAAGTAAAGAAGCTATAAGGCAGTCTTCTCGAGTTAATATCTTTCAGTTTCATGAAAAGCTGTTTTTCTCATTTTAAAGTCCAGTGATAGAAGCCTCCTCAGGCCCCATCAGGGGTCAGATGAGCATTGGAGAACCACTTTCTCCCCCAAAGGCCACTCCCGGAACCCCACCTTGAGCATCCCTTTCACATTCCAGTCCAAGGCTCACCACCGCTTCATTCCTCAATGAACAGACCACTGAAGTTACCAGATTGGGGATGAAAATGAAAATGGCCAGGAAGAAGGAATTATTTAAATAACTAATAAATTCTATCTAAATAAGGGTAGGCAGAAAAAGGTAGGAGGCTGAGGAACTGGAGGGTTTAGGAAGAGTTGAAAGGTGAATTCCAGGGCAGCCACACGTCCATGTGCCATCTCTTCCCAGGCTCCCTGGGGCCTGCCATCTAAGCTAGATGGACTGGCAGCAAACACCAGCAAGCTGCATAGTCAATTGGGTGTCAAGACCCTGCTCTGCTGATCACAGAGGGCACCATGCCCTGCTAAGAGCCTTCAGGACCTCAGAAGACTGTTAAGAGCATCATGGGGGACAGAGGAAAAATAAAATTATACTTTTTTTTTAAGAAGAAGCAGCAAATATTTTTCTAAAGTATAGAATGTAATAGCATATCTATATACATTACCAGGAGATTTTCTTTGTAAGAAGATCTAAAACTAAATAGAACAGACTCTTTTCCAATTAATACTTTTTACCTTAGACTTCTTAAAGCTACTGGCTCACCAAGAGAAGAACTAGGAGTAGCAAGCTCTTCCCGAAGTGTGACTATTTGTTCTAGAAAACACTGTCTCTGCATGTAATAGTCAAATGATGGTAGGAGAAGGTTGCATACTCAATGTTAAAAGTCGAAATATTGAGGGAGAATAATAAAAAAGCAACCTGGAAAATACAAAATCCTTATAAAGACACAATTGAACACTGGGAGTCATTAAGAGGACTCCAAGGGCATAATCTTTTTTAAATTAATTAATTTATTTCTAATAACAAACTCTTATCCAGCAGTTATTATGTGGCAGGCACTGCTCTAAGCACTTTCCATACCTAAGCTCATGCACTCTGCATGCCCAGCGGGTGGTTTCATCATCACCTTTGCCATGAGGCTGCCTGACTTGCTGAGGGTACCAGAGGAGACGGGACAGGATGGCAGTGCACCCAGCCCTATTCCAGCAGCCAGGCCTTTGCTGGAGCTCGGCCATTTCTGTTCATTTTGTTAAGGGAGAGAGCATATTCATGCGATGCTTGCTTCTAGTTCTGGGCCCTGACACTTCTGTGACTGGGTAACCCCCGGAGAATGTGAGGCCCTCAGCTCCCCTGTGAACACATCAGGCAGCCCTGCTCCCATGGGGAGCTAGGAATTCTCCAGGAAATGCTCCCAGGCCATTCCTGGTGCTAATGACAATAGCATTGGGGTAAGCATAAAGAGGAAGCAGAACAGTGACATGCTTTCAGAACTTGACTCTGTTAAGTTCAAAGAAAGCAAAACTCTTTGGATTTGGACTTCATATTTCGAAGTGAAAGTCTAAATTCTAAAAGGCCTCCTGTGATTTTTTGTACTTTTTCTAAGTTGCCTTTACAGTAGCATCTTCATAATTTTGGCCAGATTTGCATATGGCCTGGAGTATTATTTGCATGAAGTTTTTATTTAAATCAACTTAGTTTTCCTTTTTTAGATATAATTGACAATATAATGTATTATTTCAGGTATACAACATAGTCATTAAATATGTACATATATATTGCGAATGATCACCAAATAAATATAGTTAACATCTGTTAGCATACATAGTTACACAAAATTTTCACTCTCTTAGCAACTTTAAAATATGGAATACAGTATTATTAACTATAACCACTATGGAATACAGTCTTATTAACTATATTCATTTTATAACTGCAGCCTTTGGGCTCCACCCATTTCTCTTCTGCCCGCCTCCAGCCCCCCAGTCCTCTGGTAGTCACCAGTCTGTTCTCTGTATCTATGAGATTGGGCTTTTGTTTGTTTTTCAGATTCCACCTATAAATTAGATCATACTAAGTCAACCCAGTTTTAAAATAAATGGTTTAATAGTTGTATTTTATTAAAACATTTACCTATTAAAATAAAATAAATCTAGGCCCATTAAAATCATTGCATGCCTTCCACAGCTGTTGAGTTCTTTTTTGGAGAATTCAAAAATCTGAGCTGGTAAAAGCCAGTCTTTGTCCTCTACTTAAAAATAGGGATATAATACAAACACAGCTTCAGAAATTATGTCTATGTATGTATAGACCAGTACATGTATGCACAATAGGAGTTCTACTCACACATACACACACAACACACGCATATACACACACAATTTCAAATGGCTGAAAAGGAACTGAGCAGCAATGAGGCGTTAAATCAGGGACAGGGGAGATTACTGGATCAAGGACACCATATAGCAGCAATTATTTGCACTGTTTCTCCAGGGAGACTGAAAGAACATGCGTGCCTAAAGGGAGGAACCAACTGGGCCCAGGGGTTCTGGAGGCTCATCGCAGCAGGGAAGCGAGGAGGGCCGGCTTCAGACTCCCTCCCCAGCCTCCCCGCTAGCAGCTCCACCAAGGGCTTAGCTAAGAAGAAATTTGGAAATCCAAGGTACTATCCATTGTCCTCACTTCACCTCTGAGGAAACAGGCTCAGGGAAGATAAAACACTTAGGGTCATTCAGTTAACTTCAGTAGAACCAGAGCCTAAAAGTCAGCATCCAGATTCCCAGCCTGGTGTTTATCTGACCGAGACCCCCTCTGAGAACACCTTTGTGCAGCCACAGACTGGTGACTTTGGTGAATGTCATTACATCAGTACCCTCCTCTACCCTTGAAAATTAAGACGCGTGATTAGTCATTAATTCCTTGAGGAGGGGATGGTGGCCAACAATATTTAATGAAGTGCCTGTTATGAGTCAATAGAAATAAATTAGGAATAAGATGAAGTCATTATTTTGGAAAGTATGATGTAAGGAAAGAGACACATCTCTTCCTGAAAAGTAGTATAAATTGAATAATACCTAAGACAGATTAGGAAACCTTCCATTAGTAATAATAAAAACAACAATAAGAGCAGCAATAGAAATAATAGCAATAGCTATAACTGTTTATCTTATACCAGACACTATACTCAGTACTTTATATGCACTGATATCCCATGACATAAATAGTATTATTCCCATTTTGATTGATAAGAACATTGAGCCCAAGCCCCTGGGTAGGGTGATCACTGTCCGGCTTGCCTGGCACACCAGGTTGCCCAGGGCATGGACCTTTCAATGCAGAATGCAGGAAAATCCTGGGTCCCCTGGGATGGCTGGTCACCCTGCCTGTGGGGCTGGGGAGTGACAGCAACTTCCATGTCTGCCTGACTCCCCAACCACCACCACCTTCTACAGGATAACTTCTCTCCCTGCGCTACACAGTTAAGACTTTCACATACTGGCTTAAGGAAGGGCGTGGCCAGTATCTTGTAAAACAAGACACACACATGTATCCTCTTCTCCTTTTACAAAAAAAGCCAGAGGAAAGCACTGCCTGGCTACAAGCCTCCATTCCTCAAGACGAGTAAAGAAGAGCAAACACTTACCTTGACCTCAAACTCGAAGTGCTCGTCCTTGCCTTGCCCGCAGAGAACATAGCGAGGGATGCTGATTTTAATCGGGTCCTTCAGGTCATCTGGACTTGCTCCCAAAGAGCGAGAAACCATCCGCTATCAAAGGCACATCAGATGGGGAGAACAAAGAGAAGCAAGATCACTCAATTGCAAATACCCTGCTTGGGCAGACAGGAGAAAATGTGTTTCAAGTAGAGAAAAGAGCATCAAACCGGTGGAGTTTATTTAGAAAAATGATGATTGCCTTTGAAAGAAAAATGCTAAGTCTCTCTCACAACAAAAGACCAGTTCTTTAGGTATATTATCCCCAAGAGTTAGGGCAAAAGCACTTCAAAATGTTGTTTGCCTTTGAAGTTCCTTCCAATTTATAAGAACAAACGAAGAAAGGGACAGATTACATATCCCAACTTAAAAAAAAAAATTGGTCTAAAACAGATTCCTCTCTCTGAAAAGTGTTGATTATCTGACTTCTTTTTTCTTCACAGACTCTCAGGCTGATGTACATAATGCTCCAAAAGCTGGAGATTTTACTCAAATTTACTTCATTTTTAACTTCCAGGCATCTTTATAAGCCAGTGCAGCGTGGAAAGCTCTTTCAGCCACAATTAAAACAAATCCCAAGTATTTTCTTTAGGCTCCATTTGATTAATAATCTACTTGGCCCTGACAATTATTTATGGTCTGGATGGTGGGAAGCCAGAGGGGTTTGAGGAATAGGCATTATGAAAAAAATAAATCTTCAAAATGAGTTCTCTGGAGTGTGAATGGAAGTCTCTGAACAATCCTTATCATTTGCACTAACCTGGGGCTTTAGAAAACATAAGAAAATGGGTTTTTAAACAATAGCAGTAATAAAATAAGTATGATCATAATTATAGTTGCGTTTGTTGAATACTGACTATATACCAAGAACTCCACTTAATGGTTTATATGCATTGTTGCATGTAATCCTCACAATACCCTATTTATCAGACGGGAGCCCAAGGCTAAGAGTTTAGGAAACTTACAGGGGAAAGAGGAGAGGCAGCATTTGGACTCGGGCTAACCTAGCTCAACTATGTCACCGCTGTGCCACACTGCTATAGTGAAATTTTAAAATAATGTCATCCATCTCAGATACATTGGGCTGATGAACACTTCAGTATATTCAGAATTGAAGATGAAAACACAGTTATGCAGTATAACCTACTATGACTAAGAAGAAAACAGTTGGCAATTCACTCCCTTTTTATTAGAGGGAAAGGGGTCCGGGCTTCATGGATCCTCAGCCAGATGTAACATGAAAGGCCCAACCTAAACGCGCGCGTGTGCGTGTGTGTGTGTGTGTGTGTGTGTGTGTGTGTGTGTGTGAATCAAATCCCAGCTGGAGGATGTGATCTCTGAGGGAGAGAGTGCTCTGATTTCTGGGTGACACAGAGGCGTACACTTGGTAACAGATCACTGCTGTCACCTAGCAGATGGTGTAAAGGTTTGGGCATCATATGACTTTCCCGAAGTCTTCTAGAGCACCTTAATTTCTCTGCGTGGCTGGCCACCCAAAAAGTGAACCATTCATTTTATCATACTGGGGCACCTAATTAGTTGTCCCTGATGTCAAAAACTGTAGTGGAAACTCTTAAGAAGCGAGTTTCTCAACATGTGCATGTCCAAAAACCTTTCAATTCACTGACAGCATAGTTCCAAATTTAAGTGCACACATTTCCTGAAACATGAAATACGTTTTTCAATTTAAAAGTGAAAAGGCTGAGAAATAATTTGGTGGTTTTATTTCTTTTCAAAGAACACAGTCACTGCTAAGAAATGTTTTTGACCTATAAATGATGGCTTACCCATGAAGTTCTTGCTCTGCTGCCTAAGCCCTAAAACCTCCTATGCCATGCTTAATAACTGTATTTTTCGAGTAGGAACATAATCTCTCTTCAAAATCTGACACAATTACTTGCCATTTCAACTTGTTGTATGTGTGTGTGTGTGTGTGTGTGTGTGTGTGTGTGTACGCACGCTGCGGGTTGGATTAGGGGTAGGGAGCACACTGTATTTTGGAACAACTCCAGGAAAAGGGAATACTGCTGAGGGAATTTTAAGTAGCAGCTAGCAACTGATATTTCCGGTGAGAATTAAAGACCCCCTGTGGCTACCTGAGCAGGAACCTGGATACTCCCAGGGTCTAGACCTAAGGGGCAACACTGCAGCTGATTTGATGAGGAGCCATGTCTGTACAGTTACAGACGCTTTTTCAACGAGGTGAGAATGAGGAAAAGGAAGAAGGCAGGCAGGCAATTCAGTATTTTTTCTTCGATCAACTAGAAAAGTGTATGTATTACAATGTGTCTTATTGGTGTGGATGACAATACCAACAAGGGTAATACACTTGGTATTGAAAGTATACAGTTACCTGCTTCCCTGAAGCAATCAGTTGACTTCAAAAACGCAGAGCGAGAAAGAGGACACTCAAAATCAAATCCCTGTGGGAGGACGTGGTCTCTGAGCAACACTCCCCCATCGCCTCGGCCCCTCAGTCTCTCTGTGTCTATGGAAGGGTGTATATTTATCAAATCCCAATGACATGGCAGGGACCCAACCATGAACAAGGCAGTGTCCGGCCCTGTGGGACTTCTGGTGAGGCAAACTCTGACAAGTAAACTGATCATTACCGCAGGATTTTAAGTGATGGGGACACCGAGAGAGGAAAACTATGAATATGGACATTGCTTTCTAAATACCATGAATTTTACTGAGGAAGAACTGCGGTCAAAATGGCCCAGGTTGCCTAAGCAATGGAGACTTAACTTTAACTTTCTATTGATACACAATCAATATTGATTATCTTTTATTGAGCACCAACTACGTGCCATGCAGAGAGCCAGATCATGGAAGTACAAAGTAACTTTTACAAAGTATCTGGAATTTCTAAGACCTTTAATTTTTTTCAATTACATTATGTTTTGAACCAAGGTTTTTGTTTTTTTTTCCACTCTAGATGCATTACATTCTAAAGTTAGTAAGTGCTGCCTTAACTTTCTCTTTCTATAAGTCCACTTTCAAAGTGGGATAAGACTGGAACTGATGGTCTATCTAGGCCTTTTAAGATAGAACGTTTTCTATTTCCAAGAATATGTACCTTCAAAATCAATCCCTAATAAAAAGAAAGTTGTTTGAAGCTCAGGCTCATAGATCCATTAAAGAAAAGAAAAATCCGCTCTGACCGGTTTGGCTCAGTGGATAGAGCATCCGCCTGCAGACTGAAGGGACCCAGGTTCGATTCCAGTCAAGAGCATGTACCTTGGTTGCAGGCACATCCCCAGTAGAGGGTGTGCAGGAGGGGGCTGATAGATGTTTCTCTCTCATTGATGTTTCTAACTCTCTATCCCCATCCCTTCCTCTCTGTAAAAAATCAATAAAATATATATTTTAAAAAAATAAAGAAAAAAATCCTGTGTAGTTGTGGCCAAGTGGGTAAGGTGATAGATGAGAAAGAAAATCCCTGCCTTCTCTGACTGGGTGTATGAGTTAAGCAGGGACCAGTGATCTGAGAGGAATTGGATCTTATCAAGCAGTTCGCCTAAATCTAATATGGCCCCTTACATACCAGCACCTGCACAGGTAGCTCAAGCAATGGGTCTAGATGGGCTACAGGAGACACCACCCCAATCAGGATCAGACAGGAAAGTGTACCAAACCTCTGCTGAGAAGGTGGCTATTTCTCTTCAGAATCTTGCATGTTGGGGACAACAAATACCGTTTGACCCTCTGCTCTCACCCGTTGGCTTCAATCTCAATGATTTCAAAGTAACTAAATATTAAGAGCAAAGAAAAGCTGCAGACATGAATAAATGGAGAATAAAGATCTGAAGGCCTCAGAGCAAAAGTATAAGGAAACAGAAGAAACATCAAATGAGTGTGCGTCTACATCTAATCTCTGTTCCAACGTAAGTTTTAGAAATTACTTTTTGGAGTCAATTGCATGAGGAATGTAGAAGTCTCAGGACATAGTGTGAAAGGTTCCTGTCCTTTTCCTAAACACAGGAAGGAAAACTAATGTGACTGTCTCATAAATTTTATTTTATTTTTTTGAAAATAGTTATATCTTGACTCTTTTGAGTTTTATACAAGACAAGTGCACTGTATCATATTTTATCCCATTATTTAAGGGAGCTTTCAAATTTCTATGTATTTATTTTGCAATCAGTCACAGTTTCTCTACATGTAGCAAAGAAGATTCTTGGACTTGGAAGGGGAGCTGGTGGCACATCGCAGAAGGAGGCAAAGGGACATGAAAGGTGGTGTTCAGAAGCACCTCTTACAGCAGATCTGGCAGGGGTAACTCTGTAGGACACTTCAAGGGGTTTTAAATGAACTGTGGAGCTACTTAGAAGAGAAGGGTCAAGGAAAAGCACATAATTAGTAACCGGGGTTACATTGCTATACATTAGAAATACTGTCTTTTAAGATACAAAGAGATATTTTTCAGAAGCTTTCAATGAAATAATGTTCTGTGTCAACAAATATGTGTGTGTTTTTTCCCCAGTTGTTGGGGAAACATTATAGTTGGGTCCTCAGAGGAACGAAGCAGACAGACCACAGGCTACCTTGTAATATTCAAATTAGAATCTTTTCTTCCTGCTCAGGCTGTCTCCTTCAAAAGGGGAAGATTAAGGAAATTAATAGGAAGTGGCTTCAACATCCACTGTCAGCAGTGCAGAGGGCATGGAAGGGACCAGTTCTCCAGGGAGTCATCAGCATTGCTCCCTAAGCCTCTAATGATGCACCGGATGGCTGAATTCAGTATATGTTTTGACTATGTCAAGGTCAGACCTAAGGACTGACGTCTGATATCCTAGGGCCAAATAGCCAAGCTTTACTCATAAAACACAGTTGTTGTTTTTCAGATTTAACAAAACTATTAATTCTCCCTTCTTTATTTTAATCTCTCATATATTCAACCACACACCATAGTAATAGTTCTAATTAGAGCTACTAGGTAATCAAGCACCTACTATGCTCCAACACCTTGAAAACAGTCTGGGCCAGAGAAGACAAGGATTTATTACATTCTCAAATATAAGCCACATTACAAGAAACAGGAAATAAAGGCAACTTGTGTGGTGCAAATTATGAATATGATAAAGAGTCAAGCAAGACATGTTCATACTTCTCTCTAGCAGGTGAAGCCTGCCTAGGCCATGAAGAGACCTGGTGCTAACACCAGGCTGTTGTGAAGGCTTAGTACACAGACTGGATTGGATTTTGCTAAGACGTGAAATGGGTACACCCTGACCAATCCTGTCCAAGGGAGGACAGCAGCCTGGCATGAGGGAGTGGTGCCAACCTTATCTTATTTTAAAGTGAGTTTAGAATACTCACATCCTGAAATAGAAGTAAGGGTTTTCAAATAAAGAGTATTTCTTTAATTCTGATATACATCTTTAAGGATAAATTTCTCAGAAAATGATACCATGCTAGACAGATGCCTGTGGAATATCTTATTTATCCTAGTGGCTTTGGGTAAATCTAAAAGGTTTGGCTAACATTTCTAATCCATGACACTTACCAGAATAGATTAGTCCATCCATATAGACCTGAGGTGATCAACACTGTTTCAGGACTTAGAAATAACTGGCTATCTGATGAATGTTTCCATTTGAAATTATTAAAAATGTTGCCATCGATCACCAAAGACTAGTTAGTACCTTTGATGGTCATTGTTCCCAGAGAACTCATCATTAAATGGATGATTTAAAATATAATTAAATAATGGGTCTGGAATGACTGAGAATATGGTGACAATTGCTAAGTGGTTCCATTACCAAACACGATTATAGGTAGTTTAGAACCCCTAGGAGGGAAAGTCCAGTTTTACAATGTCTTTCATTAACCATGAAAAGAACCACTCATTTTCATTCACTGGTTTTTGCTACCTTGTTTTGATTCAAACTGGGTTGAAGTTTAAGGTCCAGAAGAAATGAAAGTGGGGAGTGGGGATTCTCTAATCAGTTTTCTGAAGAGCATATTGTACTCTTTAACCTTCTAGTTAAGAAACAACACTGACTATACAAGATTATCTATACTATAGTCACACTATAACTATATCCATAATTTTCTTCCATATGATTTAAAAATGCAAATAGAAGAAGAAAAAAGAAAAAGACAGATCCATGCAAGGAAAGAATGGAAATATAAAGAAACTTGTAAGGCAATTCTTGGAAAAACAAACAAAAGCCCCCCAAACTCATAAAAAGAATAATCTTTAATGTCTAGAAATTCCAAGAAAAAAACTTTCAAGTTAGAAAGAATCAACTTAACAATTCTTCCAAATACTCATCCCTACTACAGTCACTTTTATTTTAAAAAAATCAATTTTTAAAATTTACCCAATGTCAAGAATAACCATGATGAGAAAGTTGACTCTGGCATTGCGGAAAGAACGTATATATTCTGGAGAAGGTCTGGGTCTGAGTTTTCATTCTCAATCAAGTGATCCTTCCTGAGTTACATTCCTAAACATGAAATGAAGATCGATGATGACAATTCCTCCACCCCAGGAGAATCATCATGGGCTCCCAGGAACAATACATGAGACAGAACTGTACATTGTAAACCACAATACAAAGGATGCTTGGGATTATTATCTTTATAATCCACTGCATCTTCAGCAACAAAATATTTTAACCAGATGTTAAAAAGGCAAGAGGAATGGTTTACAATGAATCACTTTCCTTCCCATCCACTGGATTTTTCAGTTCCATTTCTTATAAAGGCTTTACAAAATTACCAGGGTGCAAGCAAAAGGAGACTGGGTGGTGGTGGTTTGGAAACTGTTGTGCAAGAAACAGGAGAGGGACTGAAGGGCATTGGAGGTAAATAATTTTAGGAGCTAAGATAACTGTGTTCTTTGATGGGCTGTGATATAATACAGATTGTGGAATAGACTTGTTCTGCCCTGCTATAGATGAGTGCCATGGACAGACAGATTCTGAAGATGGAGATCACAATAAGGAGGATTATGGAATGAATGGTCCAACAATGAGAGCAGTTCCCAAAGAATAAACTGCTTCAGAGGTAGACAGTGATTAGCTCAACCATGGCCATGTCAAGTAAAGACTGAATTGGAAAGCAAGTTGAACTAAGTAACTTGAAATGTCCTATAGAATATGTTCTCACTATGACTGACTATTTTCCGTTAGGAAAAAGTCCCAAAGTTTTATCTGAACTTTATCTTCATTAAGGGAACCTTGACATAATATGTATGTGGTCGATTGAATTATTGGTCCTAATGCTTCTCTCTCTTGTGGTAGTAGTATATATAGCCTTAGTCATGTCATGGCTACTTGGTGGATGGAGTGTATTGCCTTCTCCTTGACGATGGACTCAAGTCATGTGACTTGTGTTAGCCAATGTGACATTAGAAGACATG
Organism: Myotis daubentonii; assembly: GCF_963259705.1. Taxonomy (NCBI): domain Eukaryota; kingdom Metazoa; phylum Chordata; class Mammalia; order Chiroptera; family Vespertilionidae; genus Myotis; species Myotis daubentonii. The sequence continues at coordinate 20,333,224 of NC_081847.1, read as the reverse complement.
AGGCATGGTTGCCTTTTTCTGCTTCTGTCATCATCATGATGGCCACTGCCCCTTCAACATAGACCCGACAATGAGAACGTGGAGCAGACCAACTTTAGCTGACCACAGATGACTTGTAGCTTACAAAAGAGCCACCTCAACCTATTTGTGAACCAACTGTGAGAAATAAAAGGGCTTTTTTGTATGTCACTATAATTTTGGGGGCTTTGTTATTTGGCAATAGCTGAAATATATTTTAAAAGAATGAGGAAGAATAGTGCAGGATGCATATGGAGGCTCTATAAATACATTAAAATTAAAAGGTTAAAAATTGGTCTGCCAGTGAGACTGCTTGACCACCAAAGAAGCATTAATAAAAGTGCTGTAATCTATTTATCATTCAAAACATTACATCATGTAGGAAAAAGAATGTAAACAAAAATTACCATAATTATGCTGGAAGGCATAAGTATTCTCTTCAAAGGATGCACATACATTGTTTTAAGTAATGAAAGGGAGACAAACTGTTTGAAATGTTTTTCAACAAAGCCTAAATAAATTCATCCATTCACCACAAACTTGCAAAACAGGGAGTTGTGAGCAAAATGGATTTTAATCAAATTCAGATGAAATCACTTGTTTCAAAAGTATTCAAAGGGGTTTTATGTAGGATGCATTAATAAGCCACAATGTAAATGTTTATGCCTATATTATAACAATGCAAAATGCCACATAAAGTATGTATGAACCTTTTTTCTTTCCTGATGCAGGAACTCATTACAATTGAGATGTCACATTAAGCTGGATGCTGAGACTCTCAGACCTGCTCCACTAGCAGTGACATGGACTCAGAACTCCTGAGAAATGAACCAGTGGAGCCAAAAGGGGCTGCTAGGATGGAAGCCACGGTGGCTAATGGCACAGACACTACTACCCTGGCTGCTACAGGAAGTATGACCACCTTACCACTTACTCCATGGACAGTACATCAAATTTTCATATCGAAAATCATATTTGAACTCAAAGTAAAAAGTGTGCTTAGGTGAGAGAAGTGACATATGAAATTTGAATGCCGGAGGTTACTTCTTTTATGTGGTGAGCTCCAAAGGCAATCCTCATTGTGACCTACTTAGATCATAAAGCAGACTGGGAAGTTATAATGAATAAGATGATTTTTATGCAATGCTTATATTTGCTGCATGCTCCATGTATGGATAATATTAAAAAAAACATAATTTATCACACAATAGAATTATGTTTTTTAACTTATGAAGCCTGTTTAATATTTATCACTCCTTGTTAAAATTTTGTACTACCTATGTATTATTTCCTTTCCAACCATAGCATCCCTGTGCTGGAATCTTAAATTCTACTCTCTCAGCTTTTTGTGATCATGAAGGGAAAATACTCAATGGACAATTTTTTAAAAAGGCAGTGCAAAATATATTAGCTGAAAAAAGTAAAAAAATATGAAAATAAATTAGGAGATATATTATTAAGATATTAGAAGACTATCATGTTTTCTAAATTTTATGTTATGGTTGACAGTATTGCAGATGAGCCCCAATTTCTCCCCTCCTAATACTCCCCTCTTCCCAGCATCTCCCCTTCTTTGGTTAATCTCTTCCAATGTTCCCCCGCCCCCAACTCCCCTCTTAGATATATCATTTTGTCCTATGCTTCCAGGTCTCTGGATCTATTTTATTGGTCACTTTATTGTCTTCTTTAGATTCTACCTACAAGTGAGATCATGTGATATTTGTTTTTAGCTGATGTTTATTTTACTCAGCATAATACTCTCCAGGTCCATCCATGGTGTCACAAAGGGTAAAACATCATTTTTTTTATTTTTTATTGCTGCATGGTATTGTGTAAATGTACCACGGCTTTTTTATCCACTGATCTACTGATGGGCATTTGGGCTGTTTCCAGATCTTAGCTATAATAAATAACACTGCTATGAACATAGGAGTGCATATATTCTGACTGGCATTTCAGGCTTCCTAGGATATATTCCTAGAAGTGGATCACTGGGTCAAACGATAGTTCCATTTTTATTTTTTGAGAAAATTCCATACTGTGGCTACACAATCTGTATTCCCACCAGGAGTGTACTAGGGCTCCCTTTTCTCCACATCCTTGCTAACACCTGTTTGTTTGATGGTAGCCATTCTGTGAGGTGTGAGATAATACCTCATTGTAGTTTTAATTTGCATCTCTCAGATGATTAGTAATGTTGACCATTTTTTCATATGTCTATTGGCCATCTGTATGGTCTCTTTGGAGAAATGCCTATTCAGGTCCTTTGCCCATTTTTTATTGGGTTATTTGTCTTACTTTTGTTAAGCTTACTTTTGTATGAGTTGTTTATATATTTTGGAAGTTAACCACTTATCAGTTGTGTCAATGTCAAATATGTTCTCCCTTTACATTTCGATAGCAGTTTCTTTTGCTGTGCAGAGCTTTTTAGTTGGATGTAGTCTAATTTGTTTATTTTCTTCCTTTGTTTTTCTTGCCTTAGGAGATGTATCTGAAAATTCTGCTATGTGAGTTGCCTGAGATTTTACTGTCTATGTTTTCTTCTAGGATTTTTTTATGGTTTCATGACTTAATTTCAGTCTTTTATCTAATTTGAGTTAATTCTTGTGCATTACGTAAGTTGGTGAACTCCTTTCATTTTTTTGCATGTACCTGTCCAATTTTTCCAACACGATTTACTGAATAAATCTGTCTTTTACTCCACTGTATGTTCTTTCCTCCTTTGTCAAATATTAATTGATCATAATGATGTGGGTCAATTTCTAGGGTTTCTGTTCTGTTCCATTGACCTGTATGCCTGTTCTTGTGCCAGTACTAGGCTATTTTGACTACAGTGGCTTTGTAGTATAACTTGATATCTGGTATTGTAATCCTTCCAACTGTATTCTTCTTTCTTAATATTGCTGCAGCTATTCCGGGTCTTTTTTTTGTTCCATATAAATTTCTGGAGTGTTTGTTCTAGATCTGTGAAATATTCCATTGGTATTTTAATAGGGATTGCATTGAATCTACAGATTGCTTTCGGTAGTAGGGACACTTTAATGATGTTAATTCTTATGATCCATGAACATGGTATATTCTTCCTTTGTATTGTCCTCTATTTCCTTTTTCAGTATATTGTAGTTTTCAGAATACACATCTTTTATCTCTTTGGTTAAGCTTATTCCAAGGTATCTTATTTTTTCTGTTGCAATGGTAAATGGGATTTTTTTTTAAGTTTCTCTTTCTGAGAGATCATTAATGGTACATTGATTTCTGGATGTTAATTTTGTATCCTGCTACTGTGCTGAATTCATTTATTAAATCTAGTTGGTTTTGGGTGGAGTATTTAGGATTTTCTAAGTACAATATCATGTCATCTTCGAATAATGAGTTTCACTTACTCTTTCCCAATTTGGATGCCTGTGATTTTATCTTCCTGTCTGATTGCTGTAGCTAAGACTTCCAGTACTATGTTGAATAAGAGTGATGAAAGCAGACATTCCTGTCTAATTCCTCTTCTTAAGGGAAAGGCTTTTAGTTTTTGGCCATTGAGTATGATGTTGGCTGAAGGTGTGTCATATATGGTCTTTATTATGTTGAGGTATAATACCTCTATTCCCACAATTCTGAGTTTTTATATACAAAAAGGGTGTTAGATTTTTGTAGAATGTTTTTTCTATGTCTATTGATATGATCATGTGATTTTTGTTCTTCATTTTATGTGATGTATCACAGTTATCAATTTATGAATATTGTACCAGCCTTGCATCCCTGGAATAAGTCCCACTTTATAATCTTTTAAATTGTATTGCTGAATCCAAATTGCTAATATTTTGTTGAGGGTTTTAGCACCTATATTCATCAGGATATTGGCCTGTAATTCTCTTTGTAGTGTCTTTATCTGGTTTTGGAATTAGTATAATGCTGGCTTCATAAAAAGAGCTTGGAAGTCTTCCTTCCTCTTGGATTTTTTGGAATAGATTGAGGAGGATAGGTGTTAGTTCTTCTTTGAACGTTTGGTAAAACTCCCCTGTGAAGCCATCTGGTCCAGGACTTCTGTTTGCTGGGAGTTCTGTTTTGTTGTTTTTTGTTTGTTTGTTTTTGTTGTTGTTTTTTTACAATTTCAATTTCATTAGTTGTTATCAACCTATTAAGTTTATCTGATTCTTCCTGATTGTCTTTTGGAAGATTATATTTTTCTAGGAATTTTTCTATTTTCTCAAGCTTGTTGGCATATAGTTGTTCATAGTATTTTGTTACAATCCTTTGAATTTCTGTGGTATCAGTTGTTACTTCTTTCATTTCTGATTTATTTGGGTGCTCTTTGTTTCTTGATGAGTCTGGCTAGGGGTTCATCAATCTTGTTTATCTTTTCAAAGAACCAGCTCTTGGTTTCATTTATCTTGTTGTTGTTTTTCTAGTCTCTATGTCATTTATTTCTGCTCTCACCTTTATTTCCTTACTTCTACTAATTCTGGGAATTTCTTGTTGTTCTCTTTCTAATTCTTTTAGTAGTAGGGTTAGCTATTTTATTTGAGTTTTTTCATGTTTCTTGAGGTAGACCTGTAATGCTATGAACTTCCCTTTCAGGACTGATTTCACTGTGTTTCATATATTTTGAGTTGTTGTGAGATCATTTTCATTTGTTTTCAAGAATTTTTTTATTTCTTCATTGATCTCATTGGTAATCTAATTCATTGTTTAATAACGTGCTATTTAGCCTCCATTTGTTTATGTTTTTGAGGCTTTTTTCTTCTTTATGATTATCTTTTAATCCTCACCTGAGGAGTGAGGATATTTTTCCCACTGATGTTAGAGAATGGAAGGAAGGGGGAAGGGGGAGAGAGAGAGGGAGGGTAAAAAGTGGGAGAGAGACACATTGATTGGTTGCCTTCTGCACACACCTTGACCAGGAGCATTGGACCTACAATCCAGGTATGTGCTTGGGAATTGACCATAAAACCCTTTGGTGCACAGGCTGATGCTCTAACCACTGAGCAATGCCAACTAGGGCAAATTTGTTTGTTTTTTAATTGTAGTTGATTTCTAGTTTCATGCCATTGCGATCTAAGAGGATGCTTAACATGATTTAACTTTTCCTGAATTTGTTAAGGCTTATTTTGTGTTTTGTTTTGGCTTTTATTTTTGTCTATTTTGTCAGATATTCATATTGCTACTTCAGTTTTTTCTTTATTATTTTTAAAATGTTTTTATTGATATCAGAGAGAGGAAGGGAGTGATAGGAACATCAATGATGAGAATCATTGACTGGCTGCCTCATACACATCCCCTACTGGGTATTGTGCCCACAACATAGGCTTTACCCTGACCAGGAATTGAACCATGACATCCTGGTTGATAGATTAATGCTCAACCACTGAGCAATACCAATTGAGTATTACCATTTCATCATTTTCATTTGCATGGAATATTTTTTTCCATCCCTTCATTTTTAGTCTGTGTGTATCTTTTGTTCTAAGGTGACTCTCTGGTAGAATATATATATATTTGGAGCATTAAGTCCATTTACATTTAAGCATTTAAGGTTATTATTGATAGGTACTTACTTGTTACCATTTTTTTTCTTTATACATTTGTTCGTCTCTCTCTTGTTTTCTTCTTCTTAACCTAGTCCCTTTAGTAGTTTTTTGCAATGCCTGTTTGGTGGTAATGTACTCCGTTAGCATTTTCTTTTTTTCTTTTGGTATGGGAAGCTCTTTATTTCATCTGCAATTTTAAAAGATAGCCTTGCTGGATAGAGTAGTCTTGGATTCATTACTTTTCTTTTCATTACTTTGCATACTTCATGCCACTGTCTTCTGGCTTGATGTGTTTTTACTAAAAAAATCACCTGACAGTCTAATGGGAGCTCCCTTGTAGGTAACTTTCTGCCTCTCTCTTGTTGCCTTTAAGATTCTTTCTTTGTCTTTAACATTTACCATTTTAATTATGATGTGTCTAGATACAGGTCTTTGGGGTTCATCTTGATTGGGACTCCCTGTGTTTCCTGAACTTGTGTGACTTTTTCCTTAACCAGGTTAGGAGAGTTTTCTGTTATTATTTCTTCAAACAGTTCTCTATTACTTGCTCAGGTTCTTCTTCTTCTGGGTATCCTATAATGTGGATGTTCTTACATTTCATGTTGTCCTAAAGCTCCCTTAAACCATCCTCAGGCTTTATACTTCTTTTTCCTAATTGCTGCTCTGAATGGATGTTTCCTTTTTATCTTGTATTCTAATTTGTTGATTCATTCCTCAAATTTTTCTCATCAACTGTTGATTCCTTCCTGGGTATTCTTTAATTTAGCTGCCATTTTTCAATTCTGATTGGTTCTTAGTCATGGTTTCTAAACTTTTAAACTATTTTTTTTCCTTTTAATCTTTATTATTGAAAGTATTACATAGGTCCTCCTTTCCCCCCCAGTGACCTCTTCCAGCCTGCTCCCATACACCGCCTCCTCCTCCAACACCCTCATCACCCCATGGTTTCTTTTTTATTTTTAAGTATATTTTATTGACTTTTTACAGAGAGAAAGGGAGAAGGATAGAGTTAGAAACATCGATGAGAGAGAAACATCTATCAGCTGCCTCCTGCACACTTCCCACTGGGGATGTGCCCGCAGCCAAGGTACATGCCCTTGACCGGAATCGAACCTGGGACCCTTGAGTCTGCAGGCCGACGCTCTATCCACTGAGCCAAACCGGTTAGGGCTACCCCATAGTTTCATGCTGATATAGTTCCCACTAAGTTCCTTATAGTGCTCATTAAGATGCTTATAATTATCAGTAAGTTGTTTGAGGATACTTATACTAGTAAACATTACTTTCAACTCTATATCTGAAAAACTCCTTGCCACCATTTCATTTCGATCCTTTCCTCATGATTCCCCAGTGGTGGGTCCCAGTGTCTGGGGATTCCATGTAGCGGTGGCAGAGCAGAGAGTGCCTGGTTGCAGTGGCGGGGCTGGGTGCACTGGACAGTGATCTAAGTGCACTGGATCATGGGTCACTCCCCCAACTTCTTCCCAAGGAGGATATTCAGGGTCCTCAGGGAGGATCTTCAGGCTCATTATCCAAAATGGCTCATTATCCAATCTCAAGCAGGAGAAGTACCCGCTGAGCAGCACACAGCAGCAGCCAATGGCTCCCCAGCCAAGAGCACACAAACTGACTGCCCAAAGTTCCCCCACCACCAGACAAATGCCCACCACACTCACAAGCACACATACTCTCCTTCACACATGCTCACCCATTCACACTCTAACCCTCACTCTGGTACTGACTGCCGTCATGTTAGACTCCTCTGTCATGGTTTATTTTTGATACTTTTCCATGGTAGAAGATCTACCAGTCAAGAATGTGACAAACTAATTTTCATGATGTGCTTGCTCGTCATAGATTCAAAAGCCTTCATATATATGGCAATAGGGTGTGTACAAGTGCCTTGTGTGGGGTGGTGGGGAGTTGTGGGCGTGACAAAAACAGGCTTTACCTAAAAACAATTGAATTCTATTGTCTCAAAAACCCTCCACTTGGCCACCGCAAACAGGGCTGTAGCCACCAGTGTGTGGATCCTCATACACTCTCCAGTTTCTTGCCTTTTCCTGTTCACTTCCCCCGAACCTGGGTAGAGGAAAATTAATAAGGAAAATGTAGACAAGTAGCTTGTTGTTAGCTCTGATGCTGCAAAGAGGGAGGCTCTACATTTCTTTGCCAAAGGGAGATGGTAAGTTTCTGGATGGGGAAGCTTTGACACTGTCCCCATGTTCAATTAGGAAGAGAAATGTAGAGGGAGTATGCTACAATATTATCATTGACCATTATCCAAAGGTCTGACCAGAACAGAAAATAACCCACCATGCCAGGGGTGAAATGAATGACTTAATGGAAAAGCTGACTTGCTCAACTACATACATCATTCTATGAGTAGCTACATTAGTGTGGCGTGATCCTTGCTGGAAGGGGAATCAGAGTGGAGGGAGCAATTAAGACATCAACCTCCTTCTTTCTAAGACTCAGTAATTTAGTAGAACACACATACCTGAGAAACAGAAGCACACTGGCAGAGTAACCCAGGGTCAGATGACGTAAAAAATAGACACAAAGCATGCAACCTGATTCCTTATTGAAATGTTGAATGGAGGTGGATAAAAAAGGGTCAAACTGAGGAGAGGAGAATTCTGAAGAGGCTAGTTTTAAGCCTCTACAGAGGAGGACAACTGACAACTTCGTGAGGAAAGAGACCTATCTAAGGCCGACTTGGGCATGAATTCAGGCCAGAAGGGAGGCCAGCAAACCAACTGGCTCAGGTCAGCACAACACTTGGTCAGAGGTCATGAATGATGGGTTAGATAGGCCGCAAGAGGGAGGACAACCAGGGAGAAGTGTTGAATGCCTTCTGAGGTGACTATATATCTGATAAGATGGCATAAAGAAGCTGTTAGGAAAAGACATAGAGATGAAAGCCATTCTAGGACAGAAATACAATGATTCAGAGAAAGGATTGGTACATGGGGGCATGTTGCATAAGGGGGAGGTAATCAAAGATAAACCAACAGGTAAGGAGCTGAAACCCTGAAGGTTGGAAAGGAATAGTCACAAAAACTGAAAGGAGAAAAAGGAAATAACTGAGTGAAGATACTGCAGGGCACATGTAGCATCTTCATTCTACCTATTACAGTGAGGGGAGGGCATTTGAAATCTCTGGGTCCTTTGGAAAGCTTAATGAATGACCAATGTGCTCTGTTACAGAGCTGCCCTAATCACAGCTAAAACAGAGGATGTCCATGAAAGCCACTCGCAAATGGGGCACTTTTTCAGGCAGCGCAAATTAGTCTGACAGAATCCAGCAGGCAAAGACCCCCACCACCATACTATAACTTAACATTAAGCCAAACACAATCTGAAATGCTTTAATCACCTCATAAGTAATGAGGCAGACCCACATTTACAGGTTCAAGAAAATGAAGCAAGGAGGTGATAAGGGTATTTTATTAGTATGCTAAAACCTATTTTTATTTTATTGTAGATATTTAATATGTTTGCATCTTTCATTTTAGAGGTCTGCATTTTTCCAGTTTTAAATCAGTTAGCTACTGAGATCTTCATAGTCCCTGACTGCTTTAATTGTGTTCTTTATATATTTCAAAGAGTATGCAGAGTATTTTCACAAGTCCTCCTCCCTAGAGCCTTGTCAAATGTGAGATCAGCCACAGAGCCTCATCCTGAGAGTTGAGGGTCAGATCCCAGACCTCAGGGGCCACATGCTGACTGCCCTGAAAACAAAATGGGCTGGTGAGCAGCGAGACATTTTGGGTGTCTTGGGAGCATCCTGGGTGCTCAGACAGACTCTTTCTTGAATCTGATGGAAGTTTTAATTTATGAAAGAAGACAAGTTGGACTGCTGGTAATGTTCTCTTCTCTGGAACAACGATGCACCTGAATTCACTTAAAGCACGAAATCTGGTGACATCAAATTGTGTTCGTGGAGGAGGTGTGTTTAGAGAGCGCACGTGTGGATAGAAAACTCGATCTTCCTTCACAAGGGCGATGTGGGTGTTTAGAAGGACCAGTGACTGACACTCGTCTTGGCCAGAATCATCTTCAACTCTGACTGTTGTGTAGAGCAGTAGCTGAACCTCTGCCAGAGAGGGGATGTTGACTTCCATATTTCCATGGAGAAAGTAAATCATGTCAACCATGGTATTCTGGAATTTGGATGACAACCGAACTCGGTTTGACAAAACTAAATCAGGGGTTTCTGCTTTCCAATCAAGAGAAAGCTGGACCAGATCTTGCTGGAGCAAAGGGTGACTTGAGCAGGCAGTGGCGTCAGACTCGGGCATCAGGACACACAGAAGGTCACGGCATATTTGTTGACAGAGGTTTTTGTTGTAACTAAATACAGTGAGCAGGAGACTCTCTGCAGAGCCCAGGAATCGAATGCTCTGCCCACCAAAGTCGATTTGAATCTCCCGTAGTCCTGTGAGAGACAGAGCATGAAAAATGCCCATGGAGCCCAGGTGGGTGTCTGACAGGACTAAAGCATATAAAGTTGAAGGAAGCAGGAGCAAACACGCTGGCTGGGGGTCAGGTTCTGTGCAGTTAGCAACAGCAAGCCAGTAAATGCCTCTGACCTCATGCATGTCGACCAGAAGTCCTGGTAGGAAACAAGCCACATGCTGGAGAAAGTCTTTTAAAGGGCACTCTTGAAGTTTCAGCATTGGATCTGGGAATTGCACAAGGGTCTGCTTAAATGCAGAGATCCTTCCAGCTTCTTCAGATTCCAGGCGGACAACTGAGCTTGGAGAGGAACCTGGTACCTCTGCAGCTGTGAGGCCTGGCACTCTGTAAGGCTCCACGCCCCCTGCTGGCCTGATGGCTCCTGCCTCCTCACTGAGGCTGCCAACCTGATCTTCTGCAGGAAGAGAATGAGATTCTGATGATACCCAGTGTGACGTCAAGGGCAGGTGCCGGGGTAAGTTCTTCACCAAGGGCAGTTTTCCGATGAATGTTGTTACTTGGGAGGTGAGTCCACTGGGGTCCCACAGGCTCCCCACATGCCTGGCTTGGCTGATAACCTTTGTGCCAGCCTGTAGCAGGTGACTGCTCGTACCTTTATAAAGGTTAGAGAACCTGTGGTAAAAATATCCTAACCCACTGTTCCCTTCTGTCCTGATATTTATCAATGACTCTGGAGGGCTAACTTTTTCAGAAGCTAACTCTTCCTCAGGGTGCTGCTCACTACACAACTTTGAGGCTGGTGAACTCTGCAAAATGCTGGCAGATACACTCTCCTCACTAGAAACACTTCCAGAGAAGACACAATAGAGTAACTTGCTTTGCCTGGTCTGTTTGTTCCCACTATTTATAGACACTTCTCGGCATGTATGTTGCAGCAGAGTCCAGCTGGATTCAATTTCCAAGCTGTGTTCATCTTTATGAGTCATCAGCTCACTGACATTTTCTGATTTAACCTGAAAATGTTCTGCATTGCTGGTGTTGTTTTCATTAAGAGGAGAGATTTTAGATAGACTGAAACCTTTTGTTTGACAACCACCCATGTGCTTAGGACAACTATATTTGCAATCACTGTTCTGCAGCGACTCAGGTGCTGAGGGCTGATCCCTTGGGTGGTGGACTCTCTCTCCTGATGCTGAAGAGAAAATTGTAGAGTCTGAGATGTTCCAAGTCATGAGATCACTCTGGTGGTTGTTCTGATCCACCTCCCTCCTCTCCTCTCTGGTGGAAGGGTCAGTAACATCTTTGGGCAGCAGCGGGGCAAGACACCCTTTCTGTTCAAGATGTCAAAAACAGTTGAAATGGGGATGTGGTAGCAGCCTTCGTGATTCTTTTGCACATGAAGATTCTTGCAGTCATTGGTTTCATTGTGTGGATTGATTCAGAGGTTAAATCAAAAGCCTAAGCCATTCATATTGATTGAGGCATGATTTGAAAATATATGATTGGATTCACATATAGAACATCAATTTCCATATTATATCTCTAATAAATTGCTGAGTAATTTTGCAGAAGTACCTTGTATGGAATTGATCTACAGTATCCATCTCCTGGTCTAATATTTCATTCACTCTAAAATAAATCCTAAGTCATTTGGGTCAGTTTTCAAAAGGTCAAATTCAATTGTACAAATGAGTCCATGACCATATGTTCAAAATGTAAAAGTAATTAGGGCATACTTAATGAAAATATGACAGCAAGGTCAAAAGAAATTGACAGGTGTTCCAACCTGAATCCTACTTCCCTTGCCTCTGGGTTCATTTGATAAGATTCCTTAATTTCATCTACCTGGTTAGATTGCTATTACCATACTGACAAACCAGCCTCGTCAAAGGCCAGCCACTATGGATACAAAGAAATGAAAGGCAACAGCTTGCTCTTCGCCAGGTTATTGGCTAAAGAGACAGATGTCCAGAGGAAGATAATGCCATTACTGGATGATTGGAAGGAGAACATGGCAGTGGCCAAAGTCAGTTAAGCCTACTGTAGAACACCCATGCTTCCACCTCTCACGCTCTGTTTAGTAATTTAGAAACACCATCTGTAAGATTTGTATCACCTACCAATTGTTTTCTTGTGTGTGTGTGTGTGTGTGTGTGTGTGTGTGTTTTCTTTAGGAATGTATGGGAAGGATGAGACCCTCAGTGGAGAAAAATACAAGTAAACCCTTAGAAATTGTATGCCCAATAAACCTGAGTTTGACAATCCAATAGTGAAATAAGCTCATCAACGAAGAGTTATTTCCTTTGTACTACTGCCAACTCAGTCTATAAAGAAAGCAGGATTTTAAAATATTGAGAGGTACTCAGTTTCATTTCTAAACACCATATATAATTCTGGTTATATAAATCTGCCTTTCAAATGCAAACCAAGAGAAAGGATACTGTTGCCAAAGAAAAAACTAGGCAAAGCGCCTCCACCACCGCTACATGCCACTCAAACAAAGTCAAAGCAGTTTTGAATCTGCAGGAGCCCATTTAATTTTAGGGAAGAATAGCTTGCCTTCCCTATTAGCCATTAATCTCACTGGGACTTCAAAGTTCTAATTATGCAACTAAACATTAAGAAAATTTAATCACATGAGCATGCCATAATTTAAGGCGACCCTATCAATCTGAAAAATCATTACCTACCTCATATTTTAGCTTACGTTGAATGGTACCATTGTGAAGTTTCTCATTATTCTGAAAAGAAAAGAAAAAGTCCTTTAAATTAAATTATAGTGTGTTCATAGGGGAGAAAAAAAATGATTTGATTAGAAATATTTATGGGAGCAAAATTCTAAAGAAACATACTTGCCATTCAACAATGACAATTTTTCTATAGAATTTATAGACAACAGTAAACATGACTCTATCGATCCATCTGCCTATAAGAGAACTGAACCATTTATTCTGAATCTTAAATGTCTAAGAATAATATTAAAAGCAAGGTTTTCCTTAGGACAATTCTTAAAGTTGCAAGATAGAAATGCAATGCTTTTATTTTGATAAAAATCAAGTTGCAAATACGCATTTTCTCAAAGGTAATTTTTTTTCTACCTGAAATATTCATCAAGCAAATTAAATACAGAAATTGGTTGTATTTATTTTTATTTAATTTTTTTTTTCAATTACAGTTTACATTCAATATTATTTTGTATTAGTTTCAGGTGAAATTGGTTAGTATTTTTGGAGAAAACAGAAAAATGTTACATGTAGACTTATTATAAATCAAACAAAGTAAATAAAACATTTTAGGAAACTTTATATTCACTTAAAGAATTTCCTCCAGAAATTCAAAACTTTACAATAAATAAACTTACTTTTGAACTCACACTATTTGTAAACTATTAGGCTCCACCCAATATTTAATTTTTCTAGAACATTTGCATCTCAATTTTCTCACTGAGAAACAGTAACAAAAGATCCCACCACTATCTTCAATAATTTATTGAAAGCTTGTCTTAAAATGCATGACTGCGTTAGTATGGTTCCCTCAGCTCACCTTCGTCATGTCTGCAGATACACTGCTGTCATTGCAAATCACACGACGCAAATCCTGAAGACGCCTTTGGACTTCCTCTTCAATGTAAGCACTGACCCTGGGAACAGGGAGGCAGGGGTACTTGAATACTTCTAACCACACAGAGCATTGGAGATACTGTTGTTACTATGCCCTTCACAATAGGGAACTTTCCCATTTTATTTTTTTTTTAATATATACTTTATTGATTTCAGAGAGGAAGGGAAAGGGAGAGATAGAAACATCAATATGAAGAGAATCATTGATTGGCCGTCTCCTGCGTTGCCCTCCTCCTTCTCTCCCCCTACCTGCTGGGGACAGAGCCTGCAACTCATAGCATTCCCATATTATATCTCTAATAGAATGCTCAACCACTGAGCCATGCTGACAGGGCAAACTTTCTCATTTTAAATGCCAAACATAACAACTCTGGACCTTAAACATTTTTCTACTTTCTAAGAAGTCTAGAGCCATGTGTTCACTATCTGTGTTCTCTCCAAATGAGAGAGAACTGACTGAATAACAGAAGCTTGAGACTGGAAGGACGACTGAGTGATCCCATCCAACTCTCCCCTGGATTACCTTTTAGTATTGAAAATAAAATCATGTGCAACTGAAGCTGAGCCAAGGCCACTTACAAATGAAGTGCCTCACTGGACTTTTAATTTTTAAATTATCCCAGTGGAATATGCAGCCCTAACTTCAAAGGGCCACAGAAGTTCATACTATTCTGAGTACATTTTGATATCCAAATACTTATCTCCTAATCAGGACTGTCCAGTTTGAAATGTCCCCATGGCATAGATGGGTTGAGAAAAATAACCAAGTTCTTTATAGCTAAAGAATGATTGAGTCAATTTATCTGAGAGTCTAAGCCACAGAGCAATTGACAATGCCACCCAAGTTGAAAGTCATTTCATTATAGTAGCCATCAGGTATATAGGTATGCTATTTATGATCATTCTGAATATACTGGTACAGCGTTGGTAACAGACTTCATCTATTTGTAATCATGACTTCTATAAATTATCTGTCAGCGTAAGGTCCTTCTTCTTGGTACGATTCCATTAATGCGATTTCTTTGTTCCTCTCAACTTGGCCTTGCATCACTACCTTCTTGGTGAGCTGGTTCCCCAGGACCTTTTAGTTCTGTCTTCTCACACAAACTACTTGCACCAGCATTACTTGGATTTAGCTGGCCAGTTTTCAAGTCTTTGGTTCCCTTTAAATGATAACTCAACCCAGGGAGTGGTTGATGGAGACAAAGCACATCTTAGGGCAGTGATGGCGAACCTTTTGAGCTCGGCGTGTCAGCATTTTGAAAAACCCTAACTTAACTCTGGTGCCGTGTCACAAATAGAATTTTTTTGATATTTGCAACCATAGTAAAACAAAGACTTACATTTTTGATATTTATTTTATATATTTAAATGCCATTTAACAAAGAAAAATCAACCAAAAAAATGAGTTCATTTGTCACCTCTGACACGCGTGTCATAGGTTCGCCATCACTGTCTTAGGGTCATGAATTACTTGTCACCTTCTATAGAGCCCTCCATATGTAAACTGGCCAATATGAGAGACAGTGACTCATTGAATCACATCAGAAATGATGACAGTTTAATGTCCAGTACCTGGCGTCCATCAGAGGAGCCAGGTGAGATTTTTCAGCGTTGGGTGACAAGCTGGAAGAAGCAGCCTTTTCCTCTAAGGTACCAAAATGCCCTTTCTGAACACCATCAACTTCATAGATCTTCTGCTTCAACTGCTGGATTTCATGTTCCAACCTACAGAGATGGAAGATACATGAATTCATTCATTAACAGTATTTCCTGAGCATCGTCACTGATTGGGACGTTGTTCTAGAAACCATGGGGGATCCAGACAAAAAGTCTAATAGAAAACGTGCCACATACCTAAAAGATAAAGTATATGGTGATAATGGGCCACAAAAGGGGTTCAGAACAAGTACTTTAGGCATTCAAAAACTGGAGCATTTTACCATCAAGGGCAAAGATTCCCACTGTGCTCCAAGCAAATGCTCAGAGGTAGATGTGCAGGATTCTGAGCCCCCTACCCTGCCTTTAATAAAACAGTTGTTTACTATATATTGAGATCTCACTTAATATTTCTGTTTGAGAAAAGAGATCTATACTTTCAAGAGTTTTTTAAAACCACCAATCTTGTAGAACCTTCATGGTCAAGGTAGGTTTAAGTTGAATCTTCAGAGACCAGTGGGAATTCGAATCTCTGGGGATAGTGGCAGAGAGTTGTCCAGGTACAGAGGGCAACATGAACACAGAAGCTAAGCTGTGGAAACCGGGAATCCACTTTGCCTAGGCAGAGGGTGTGGAAAAGGCAAAAAGATGAGAGATCTAGGAAAGCAGGCTGAGTATCTCAGGAAACTCATATAAACTGTAAACTGTAGAATCAAACATTTATTGCCCATGATGCCTCTAATATGAGGTCAAGTGTCTGTGAGGCTGTTCTGCCACTGACCCAGGCACACTTGAATCCAAGGCCATCATTGCAAGCATGTCAAACTTGCAGCCGGCCATAAACGAGGCATGTGGCCCGTCAGCCACGAGTTTGACATGCTTGGGCTAGCAGCGGTTCTCAACCTGTGGGTCGCGACCATCGGAAAACACATATAGCATATCAGATATTTACATTACGATTCATAACAGTAGCAGAATTACAGTTATGAAGTAGCAACGAAAATAATTTTATGGTTGGGGGTCACCACAACATGAGGAACTGTATTAAAGGGTTGAGGCATTAGGAAGGTTGAGAACTACTGGAGAGGAACAAATCTGCCAATGCACTTGGTCCCAGAAAACACTAGACCCAGCTAGGGGCTGTGGCCCACATGGGGTGTGAACTGGGGCAAGTTAATGAAATCTGGGTCTCAATGTCTTTAGATATCAAATGAGAGAGTAAACTAGTCTCTCCAAATCCATTCAGCTCCCAAAATGATGGATTTTAGCTTCAGATGCTGGCACACCATAACACTGCCAGCTCTCCGATGTCACCGGCAGCAATTTGACTGCTCTGTCCTAAACATGAAAGCCACGTTGTGAACTGCTGAAATTAGACTGTGGGGTCACCAGGGTCAGCACTCATGGGTTTCATGGGAGGCAATGCCCTGCTTAACTCAGCCTTTCATCTGTCTACTGATTAGCAAGTACTTACTGAGCATCACCTTGCAGAGCACACAACATTTTCAAAGGGCAAGGGAATGAGCACAAGAGAGTGATGTTAGGGGCCAGGTGGGTGGGCCAGCAACCAGGGAACAATATTGAGCGTCTCCGAGGTCGTAAGGAAATGAGCCGGATATAAGTAGGTAACTGCCAATGTTTATAATTAGAATGACACCCAGTGGAGTTGTTCAAAGCCTGCAGGACCAGGACTGTGGAAAAGACAGAGCAGGGGTTAAAGGGGGCCCTGAAGGCTAAGCAGGATTTATAGGAGGGGTTGGGGCACATGGAAGAGCCGCCTGCCTGGCAGCAGCTCTGTGTCAGCAGACAAGAGGACAAGAGGCTAAGAGTCTGGAGGTAAGTAGACCTAGATTCAAGTTGCAGCTCTGCCACTTTCCACCTGACACTTGTCCCGAGTGGTTATATAACTACTGGGTAGGAAAAAAAAAAAAGACAGAAAATGGGTTAAATTTTGCTCGCAAACAATCAACAGGCAAAGCCAAGTTCAGTACACTGGTGTCCAATCTGGTTCCACAGGAATTTAGTATTTCACACTTGTGGATTTCACGAGTGGTCAAGTCAGGCTGCATGGCAGGCCCTGGCTTAGCCATGAGAAACCCAGAAAGATAAACACTAAAAAAAGCTCAGGAGCATCACAGCCAGAACAAAGAGCTCAGATTTGTTGGCCTGAATTAGGAGTAGCCAAGTCCACTCCATCCAAACACAGGGAGCTGAAAGCCTCCTCTGTGTGGCTGCTAGAGCAATGCTGACATTATCACTTCTGCTATAATACAGTATTAATACTAAATGGCCAGGGAGTGAAGCCGGTTGAAAAAAGCCAGGGACAGCAAGCTAAAAGCTCGGCTGCATTCCTACTGCACACTGCAGGATACAAATTGAGAGCGTGCTCTCCACTACTTTAAATTTCCTGGGGCTGCCGCTTTGTCCGGCAATTTTGTTTATATAATACACCTGCAGTCCTATTCTTGAACCTCCAACCTATTTCTCTGAAGTAATAGAATTATGGTTTTTGATTGTTATTTGTTGCCGTTTTGCCTGCAGGAATTACCAGAGTAATTGTAAATAGAATTCACAGTAGAAGCCGGTCATTTGAAAGGAGGTTGTCCTGACCTTTCCAGGCAAAATGATGGATGGAGGCTCCAGCAACACCTCAGAGCAGGCCTTGCCTGTCATTAGCATGGATCCCAGGCCTCTGCCAATGCCAAGCTGGGCTCCCACAGGGCCGCACACTGGGCTTCTGTGGCAGCCCCTACAGGAGGCCTCTGGATGGGAGGAATGCTGAGGTGGGGGCAGTGTTCCACACCCTCCAACCTGGGCTCCAGTTAAGATCTCAACTAACCAAAGGTTTGGAGCTAAGAAAATGTACAGACCCCTGATCTCATCTACCCCTCCCTATAAGGGTGAATGGGTGACAGATCCCGAACCAGCAATGATGGGGCGGGGGGGCGGGGAGGGGGGGTCATGGAGAGGAGAGACAGACCAGAAGGAAGAAAGGAAAAGGAGGAAGGAATCAATGCCAGAAGCTTTCAGTCTTCTGTATTCATCACATATTAAAAAGTACACATTCCATAGGTCAGCGGGGTAATGAACAAGGCTTTTTTTTGGTTTGTGTGTTGTTTTCAACTTTAGGCCAATGATTCTAGAACAAGGATCCTAAGGAGGAAGTAAAGGGTGTTTAGAGGTGTTTTTCTCCCTGCGTACTAGAGAATATCAAAGCTAAATGAATTCCTTTATAAAAAGGAATGCTGGACACACTGTGAGGGGGAGACAACGTGCAAGGGCGTGGCACCAGGGCTATGCCACGCTCTCTCTCCCCACTTCTCACCTCTCCCGGTCCTTCTCCAGGGCCTCCTGCTCGGCTTCCAGGCTGGCCCGCAGCCCTGACTGCTCGCTGCTGCTGCTCAGGGTGGCCAGCTTCTGCCTCTGCTCTTCGATCTCCAGGCCCAGGGTGGAGCGCCGCTGCAGGGCCGAGTGCCTCCTCTCCAGCCTGGCCACGGCCCGCTCCAGCGCCTCCCGCTGCTGCTTCTCCCGCGATTCCAGAATCTCCTTTTCCTTTTTCCTCACTTTTTCTTCCTGCCGGGCAACGTTGGCCGTGAATTCAAAGGTGGCTTGGAGCTTCTGCAGCTGGCTCGCGTTGGCCTGGTACTGGGCAAGCTGCTCCTCTTTTTCTTCCATTTCTTTTTCTACCTGATAAAGGGTGTTGTCTAAGCCCAGGGGGCCTCTATCGAGGATTTCAAACGCTCTCTGCTTTTCCTCCAACAGCGTCGGCAGATGATTCTGCAGGAGGTACTGGAGCTGGCGCTCTTTATATTGCAGCCTACACTCTGCTGGCTTTATTTTCTCTAAATCTTGAGCCACCTGGGGGACATATGTGACACCATCATCATTTTTTCCCAACAACCTAGAGTCCTCCTCATTTTCCGATTTTAACCGTTCTAGGGTTTCCTGTTCTTCTTCAACTTCTTTTTTCAGAAGGTCCTTCTGCTGCACCAGGTCCTTCTCCAAGTTGGCTAGCTTGACCAGCTGCCTTCTCTTGAACTCTAAGAAATGCAGCTGAGCCCTTTCCAGCTCCTCGCCGTCCTCATCGCCCTCCGCGCGGGCTTCCTTCACCCGCAACAGGGACGCCCGGATGCCCTCCAGGTCTCTGCGCTCCTCTTCCACCCGCTGCACCTCTCCGCGCCGCAGGAGCCGGATCATCTCCTGCTTTTCGCGTAGCTGCTCCTCCAGATGGGCCACGAGCATGACCTGCTCCTTTTCTTGCTCCTCCAGCCTCTTCTTTTCCAGTTCCAGCTTGGCACACTGCTCCTCCTTTTCCCTTCTGAGCCGGTCCAGTTCTTCAAATATCTGCGTCTTCTCGGCCTTCTCGCTGTGGTTGAGTTCCTGCAGCCGCTGGAGCTCCTCTTTGACCCGGAGGAAGCGCTCTTCTTCCTGCTGCTGCTTCTGCAGCTCCATTTCCTGCTGCTCCCGCAGCCTTTCTTCTTCAAACCGCTCCTTCTCCGCCAGCAGGTCCTTGAGCCGGCTCTCGATGTGGAAGCTGCGGCGCTTGAGGCTCTCCTCCTGCTTGCGGATCTGGCGCTGGACGATCTCCGTCTCCTTGCGCTGGCTCTCCACCTCCTGCTGCATGCGCTCCAGCGCCGCCTTGTCGGATTTCTGCTTCTCCTCCATTTCCTCTATGAGTTTCCTGAAATGCACAACGTTGACTGGTCATCATTTGAACACCGTATTCAAATGTTGCTCTCTCTCCCCGAACTGAAATGCTCTGAAAATGAATATACGGTATACTAAAGCTAAGCCCTTCGCTACAATAAAAATGAGGGAGAACTGCTTTGCTTTTCATTTCCAATAGCAGGCTGTGCGATTTTTTTTTTTTTTTTTTTTTTACTCTCTAACTGTCCAACATATCATTTGCCTAATCTCTTAAAGTAGCCTCTGATATCATGTCTTTGTAGAGTCTATAAGCATAATGTGTTATGCATAATATAATTTTAAAAGCCCCCTGAGCTCAAAGAGAAAGAAGCCTGCCCAATTTAAATTTAAATGTGAATAATTTTATTCAGCCCAATGGTTAAAATGCAACAAATTCAGTTAACGAGATGGCATTAAACAAAAACGCTTATGCTCTCTTCAATTCATTGGGGTCAAATATCAAAGTCAAGATAATCGACAGTTCATTGTTCCTGCTCAAATAAGTACATGCTATTTAGCATTTAATCACTATCTTAGAGAAATCATTAATAACCAAATGGCCCTAAATACTAGCTTATTAATACACAACACTGAATATAACAGAATCTTCATTAGAATACTTAAGAGCATGACTCCAGGGGTTCCATGCCATGCTTTGTGTCTAAGACAGTGGTTCTCAACCTTCTGGCCCTTTAAATACAGTTCCTCATGTTGTGACCCAACCATAAAATTATTTTCTTTGCTACTTCATAACTGTAATGTTGTTACTGTTATGAATTGTAATGTAAATATCTGATATGCAGGATGGTCTTAGGCGACCCCTGTGAAAGGGTCTTTCGACCGCCAAAGGGGTCATGACCCACAGGTTGAGAACCGCTGCTCTAGGAGAACAAAGGACCCCCACTAGGTGCTAACTCAATGTTTCAGGGGCGGGATGGCCTACAAAGCAGGAACAGGGGTCTGTAAGAGAATGGATGATGGCCTCCACCTCGGCCTCATCAAGGATCTGTCTTATCTGATGCTGGAAACGAATTCATCTGTAACATCTAAACTCCAGATTCTAGAAAATAAATAGTCACTTTGTAAATATTTCTATGGCCTTAGTTTCTACTCAAATGTCTTAGTCCATTTTTTGAGCTGTTAAATAGAACAGGAGAAAAAAAGGAGATATTTATCAAATAATTATATTCAGAATATAAAAGAACTCTCCACATCAATAAATTAACCACACATTCACACACACCAGAAGAAAAGTGAACGAGGAATGTGAAGAAGAAGCTTAGAGAGAAATACAGATGGCCAACCAGCATGAGGAAAGATGTTTAGAGGGGGGAGGCATAGGGAAGGGGAATTATCATTCTTTCAGCTTTTTAAAAACTAACCTGATATTTTAAGGAAGATATATTTTCGAGTTAAATTTAAACAAGTATGTATTTGGCATAAATAATGAGTGTACTCAATTTGCCTACTGGCTCTATTTCTCCTTCCTCAGAAGTATTTGAAGATGAATTATTTAAAAAATTGAAATATGACGTAACCAGCTAAAGAAAATGGCCTATAGTCATTAGACATGTAAATAACAGAGATAGAGTGAGGTATTGAAATAGACATAGATGAAATTGGTCTAGGACATTAACACACAAATCCACAACTACAGTAGTGTTAAAACAGTAACCCATGTTGCTTACCTTTTGCTTTCCAACTTTTCAAGTTCTTCACGCTGCTGCCGCTCAAATTCGAGTCTAATAAAATCAAATGAAAATTAGTCACTTTTCTAAAAGAGCTTTTCTCTCTCTTACCCTTTGTACATTTACCTATTACAAAGAACATCAGTTATTTGAGTATGATTTTTCATTACTATGGATTAGCAAGTTTAAAAAGTAAACTTAATTCTATGACTATAATTAGAAATTAAACATACTTTATTTGGAGCTTGAATTCAGACTAAAAAAAAAAAAGTATCTTAAAGAAAAATAAACAAACTCCACAGTACTGAAAAAGCAGAGTTAAGGACTTCTAAATGATAAGCATGTCTATTCCATGCAGCTTAGTCACTGATAAGTATATAAAAATGGAGAATCTCTACCTTAGACAGATGGGTCCTTTTAAAGGGAAAAGACTGCCAGGGAAGTAGAGAGAGAGAGAGCACAGACATCAATTAAGAAAACAACTGAGGAAAATATCAGGAGAAAAGCAGTGAGGTACAAAAGCCAACAGCCATGAACAAATTTAAACATCTTTTTTATAAATATCACATTTGCCAATAATTTTTGAAGCAAACATTAGCTCTGTAATAGTTTGTATACTTCCCATGATAATTAGAGCACTAATAATAACTGAGTGTAAGTAATAATTGTAAGCAGTAGTCAAATTTATATTTCCTACTGTACAGATAGTTATACTGCAGGAGGTTTGTCAAGATCCTCCTTAACTAGGAGTTACATGCGGCTAGATAGATCATGAACAGGTTCCCCACAGTGGTAGCAAAATAAAGGAGGCCTAAGCCATTGGGAATTTTGAAAAAAAAATCACTAAAATATTGATAACAAAAGTTGACTTTTTCCTTAAGTACTAGATTTAATTAGTGCAAGATTTCATTATTTCTATTAAACAGCATGAACTGTAATTCACATATTTTCCTGTTTTGGTAGTTGGCAGATATTCTAAAAAGTTGAACTATGGAAAAATTCACCATGGATTACTTTCCTGGGATAATGTGCAAGTGCAAATTGACCAGTTATCTTTACATTGAGCTAACAAATATTTCAAATAGCTCTGGTATTGATTTAATGTGCTCCAATATTGAGAATAAGATGTCTGATGGACCTTGTCCTGAATGTTTCACAAGTGAGCTTACCCTGTCTCCCTAATAAATCCTTAAAATAGCAAATAGGATCAGGAACCAAAGCTTGGATATGTGAATGGACTTGTCCAAGGTCATAAAGATAAGGTGTGCTGGAGCCAGGACTTGAACAGAAGACAGCCTGGTTCCAAAATATCCTCAATTAATTAATTTTATAAGCAATGTTTAAATTTGCGATGTACAATAAAAGTATTAAGTCCTTCACTGAAACTTGTCATTTAGGATTATATTTATCCTCCTACCAAATAAAAATAGTCTGTAGATTACAGGCATTGTCATCCATGAGAAATTAATCATACATATATGATTTTTGCCAGTTTCCAAGTGTAACACTTAAATCATTACACTAAGTGGGTATTAACTTCATTCAAGTTAATATATGACCACTCTCTTTCCTATAACAATAAATGAACCTTGGGGATGTTTCCTAGTTGTTATTTTTAGACTTTGGGATTGTTTAGTCTTTCTAGAGATACTTATGAAATCAAAAAGAATCTCTGGATAAAACATTTTCAAAATCAGAGAATTTCCCCAATGAAATTGTCTTTATTTTCTATTTTTCTATTTTTATTTTCTGTGAATAGCTCAGTGTGACTGTCCATAGACACTGCTCTGACAATGTCACAAGTGCATGGTCATAAGCCAAGTGCTATTCTGAAAGTTGGGTGCCCCAAGTTCGAAGGAAAACCTATCCCCTGAGATGTTTACAATGTGCAGGCAATGGGCTGGACACTCAGTATGCAATGCCCCTCTTTGTCCTCCCAACCCCAGCAGATTGGCACTATTTTATAGAACAGGAAAGTGAGGTTCAGAGCAGGTAAATATCAGAGGGAGCACTTGGATCCACGTTTGGTACTAAAGCCAACTACTACAATCGTTGCTAATGAGCTGCATGGTCTCAGGTCATAAAATGTGAGTTTTAATATCTTCAATTCTTGAAAATGACACCCTGAGCATCTGTTATTTTTAATGAGCACAATGTCAGGCACTGTGCTAGGCACAGGGGATTCAGCAGTCTGTAAGGGAAATGTTGTCACTGCACCCAAAGGGCTCCCAGTCTGTAATAGTCAAATGAAAACATGTGTCACAAGTAAGGAATGAGGAGGAACACAGTGATATAACAGAGAAGGGTACTAATCTCAGAATTGGTAAGTTTGTAGAATCAAGGCAAGCTACCTGAGGAAACCTATATCTAAACTACACCATTTTTCTTCAGGCAATGTACAGAAACTCAAGAGAATCACAATATAACCAAATCTTCTTGGCTTGCTGTGGGAGAAATGGCAAGATATAAAGCTCAATAGAACAACAGAAGCAAGACAGTGAAGTGCCTTGAAGTTATATTTAGGACTTTGAACTTGACCCTGTGATGATGGTAGAAAAGTGTCTTGGAATAGAGTTGTTGAAAAACAGATAAACTTTGTGTTCTGTAGAGAACAGGAAGGAGGGGAACAATATGAGAAATGAAGAAACAAATAGGAAGCTTTTGTAGTCATATAAATAAGAGATGATGGAGGCAGGACCTAGGATAACTAGGATAAAGAAATGAGGACATTCTCTGATATTCAGTAGGTTGAATTGATAGAACTTGATAACTGGTTGCATTTTGGGGGTTTGTGATGAGAAAGAAAGAGTCAAAGATGAGTTTCAGGTCTCTGGCCAGGTTACAAATTCTAGTGATTTTGAGACTATTAAATGAATTAAAATTAACTCTGAATACTTAATTTTCACAGAAGTTAAAGAAAATAACAAATCTTACCTCCAAGGATTGTATCCAGGATCAAATGAGATAATACATGAAAAATACCTGTAGAGCATCTGCGCATATTAGGCCCATAACAATAGCCTCTCATTGTTAGGATCCGCTGAGATAGGGAGGATAACTGGGGGTAAAACCATCTGGGGGGTGGGGAGCAAGAAGCAGTGGTAGCTGTACTAGTGCTAGCACTCATGGTGGTGAAGGTGAGGGTAGTATTTAATATCCACTGATGCTAATATCCACTGAAGACTTAGTCTATACCTGCTTTTAGGTACTTTGCATTTAACTCTCAAAATGGCCTTGTGTGATACAGGTGCCATCACTACCCCATTTTACCTATGAGCAATGTCCATATTGCTAGTAAATGGCAGAATCTATTCTTGATTCTAGAGCCCATAATTGTAATCTCTTTTCTATCCTAGCTTCATGAAGGTAATATCAAGTTTACACATGTTGTATCTAATGATTCCAGAAGATCATCCAAATTGAGATATCCAACAGGCAGGGGATTCAAAGGTCTGGCAGTCAGGTCTTTATCGAGGATGGAGATAGACTTGGGATTCACCAGTATCTAGACAAGAAGTGAAACCACAATAGTGGCTGAGGCTACACAGGACAAATGTATAGAATGAGAATAATGGAGCTTAGTGCGAAGTCTGGAAGTCTACAGACCCTGCAGTGACTGGCAGAAAGGGACAGGCCTTCAAATGAGGTAGGAGTGAGCAGTTAAAGACAGAAAGAGAAGACCAAGAAAAGGTAGACAAGGGAAGTAGAGGGAAGGGGGTGCTTCAAGAAAGGGATTTGTAATATGAAATGCTTCAGAAATGTCAATTAAGATGGAGCCCAAGAAGAATTCATTGAACTTAATAACATGGAGGTCATCAGTGACCTTGAAGTAACCTCTGTGAGTTGAGGCCAGAATGCAGTGGGCTGAGGAGTAAAGTGGATACTGAGAATGTAGATGAGGTACAGAGCTTTCCTGCAAATTTTAGTTATAAAGGGGAGGTGGTAGTTTTAGGAAAATGGGAGCTCATTTTAATATCTAAGAGACTTACGTATATTTAAATGACTGTATAAACAAGCCAAAAGAAAGAGGGGATAAAAAATTGGGGAGAGGTTGGAGATATCTCAGGGGACCCTGATTGGGCATGAGTAGAAAGGATGAACCAATGGCTAAGAGCAAGGATTATTCTAGCCCAGATCAAATCCTGGCTCCAATGTGACATGGAACAAGTTCTCAGCATCTCTTAAGCTCAGTTTCCTCATCTGAAAATAGACTCAAAAATAACCCTAGTCCCTACAGGATAGAGGATCCAATAAGAGTATAAACTGAGAAATCAGCAGTTATAAGTATTAGCCCTGAATCCTATAGGGTCCATAGTATAAGTAGAGGAAGCTAGCCTGACAAAGGCAAAAGGGCAGTTCAGCCATTGGAACAATAAAGAAGGAGTAAAAGATGAATCTATAGCAGACATGAGATTTGAAGGTGTTGTTCTCTTAGGACTTCTGTATTCTCTGTGAGGTCAGAAGTAAGGTCCTCTGCTAAGAGTGAGGAGGAAGAGTGGTTGGCTTTCAGTGATGGCGAACCTTTTGAGCTCGGCGTGTCAGCATTTTGAAAAATAACATGGAGATTATTTATAACAAGTGAATGGACCAGTTTCAGGACAAAAAACAGATTGATGGTTCCAGATGGGACTCTGCCAAGTGGGAGAAGCAAAGGACCATTGAGCGTTTAGGAAAAGGATGGCTAAAGTGCTGGGGATGAGGACTTAATTAAATAGGTAAGTAAGTGGGGACAAAGCAAGGCTAAGGGTAAAGGTAAGAAATCAAAAAAATTCTCAGGATGAGTTATCCACATGCAGTCATAGTACAGGGAAGGCCTGGGGAGGGGAGGGAGTAGGGTGGCGGGGGTTAATGGTGGTGGGGGGGTAAGATCTGTAATACTTTCAACAATAATGATAAATTTTAAAAAAGAGAGATATACTGTCAGGATTTAGAAAGATGGGGAAGCTAGAAGGAAATTCCTAGAAGACAAATAGATGACAACTCTAAGGAGAGGCAAAGAGTGGGAGAGGCAGATGCTAGAAGTGAACGGATCAGGAGTGCACTATGGGTCAGAGGAAGGGTGGCCTCAGAGTAGCAGGGAAGACCCAGGAGTCTCTGGGAGATTTCCCTTTAGATCACATGATTGGGGTGGGGAAGGGAAAAGTATTGAATCAGAGGCGGCTGTCACACTCAGTTGTATGAGCCACAGCTCTGACTCCTCCTAAAGAATACCATCTATTGAAATATAAAGTTCTGAGTCAAGAAATCAGAACTATGTTGTACCCTTGAAAGTAATATAAAATTGTATGTCAACTGAAATTGAAAAATTTTTTAAATATTTAAAAAGAAATCAGAGAGAGATTCCAATTTTAATTCTTAATGAAGTAGCATGACTTCATTTTCATGACCTGTTTCTAAATAGGAAAAAGGCTTGATTGCTTTCTACTACTGAAAGCAGTATGTCTTTGATAAATAATGACTCCCATTTACTTAAAAATAAGAGTAAAACAAAAGAAAACAAAACCCATTGGTAATTACTTTTATACTTCTGAAGTCATTTTACTTTCTAATCTAAAAGGAGGAAAATGGCTCCTTAAGTCCAGCCAACACTTTCACTGGCAGCTACAGACTGGAATGGAAGCTGAGCTCCAGGCCACACTGTGCCTGAAAAGGAGCTCTTACCCTGCAATGGAGGCGAGCTGAAAGTCAGGCAGTCCCTCACCTGGATATCTTCAGTAGGAATGTGAACAGGTAAGGATAGAATTCCAGTCAGTGGGTAGGCCTGGATTTTTCCTACCAGATTCAGGTTATAATAAAATATAAGAATGCCTTCATGCATGTATAATCCATGAGGTTGCACTGGGCCCTATATTCACTTGAAGCTCTACTGTTGTCACCTTGAAATTTTTAATATGTGAACAAGAGGCCCCACATTTCATTATGTACTGAGCTGGTCTGATCAAGTATAGGTCATTTTCAAAGAACTCCAGACTCTTTCCTGGAATGTTGGGTGAGGTTCCAGTTCAGATCCTGATCAGGGATAGATGGAAAGAAGCAAGAAAAGGCTGGATCTCAGGATAAGATGGTTCACCTCTCCCTCATCCTTCCTCAGGGATTCAGTTTTGACCACAGTGGATTCTGTAATAGTTTAGACCAGAATGACTGACCTTCTCACCACCCTACCACCCTGAGAAACTTCCAGTCAGTCTCAATTCTCCTTATGAATGAGCAAATCCCAAGGGAAATCTTAAAGACTAAAGAGAAAGTTTGGATTTGAATGCTAGAGTTTGCTCAGGTCCTGACCTTGAGAACCTTGACATCATAAATGTTCTTTAAAGATTGAGAAGAAGCCAGTTACCATCCCAAGGTAGGCACAGGGAAACATGAAAGAACTGGCCATTCATCAAGGCTCCAACTCTTCAGGGAAAGGCCTTGCTATCTTGCCATGATCATCCGCTCTCATGAAAACTTTCACTAGAAAGCTAAGAATAGCTAGCTGCTTTGTGGAGAGGGTTAGAAATGCTATTCCACTCACTCCCTGCCTCCTTTTATCCCCTCCCCCAAATCACGGTGTAACACATCAGGTTATCCTACGGTGAAGTGACTTATGTACAACCGAAATCAAGGTGTATATATCAAAATGTGGTCTCACAATGCAAACTAACCTAGAGGTTGTAAAGTTAAGCCCCACTTAGGTAAAAATCAGTTTATAACATAACTACCCATAGTACTCTGGGGTTGGCTTTCTCATAAACTTCCAAATCCCTGGTCTAGAAAGGACTCACTAAAGACTTTCCAGGAGCCAGTCTTAAGCCTTTTGGATTACAAATGAAAGTGCTCAAAGAAATAAAAGTTCTTTGAAAAATAGTAAAATTTGAGCATTTTAAGTGACTTTCTCTTCAGCTTATTTCTCCTAACAGTGGTATGACTTACTCTAATAAAGATGGCCAGGACCACATGTTAAACGCAGGACAGCCCTGATCAAGCATCACAGGTGCTTGATAACTACATGAAAACTCAAAAGAGCATGCACTGAACGCAGCACACAGCCGTACACCTTGCTTCTGGCCCCCCTTAACTTTACAGGACAGGAGACAGAGGCCCCAAGAGTTTGAGAGAGAGGTGCATGGTCCAGGAGGACCTCCTCTTTAGAAGAGCCAAGAGTAAAGCCCACATTCTCCTACTCCTCTTCCATCCTAACCTTGACTCTTACCTCCCACCTTACCTCTTCCTCAACCACACCATGGTAACTTTTATCCCAGAAAGGGCATCCTAAAAGTTAGAGCTAATTCATCATTCCAAGCTGTACTTCTCCCTGCTGAACAAACCAGAACAGTGCAGCACAGGCAATTTTACTGACACTCATTCAGCCATGCAAGCATTTTCAACAGGATATGGGGTGGGGAGACAGCATTCTTGGCTGCAGGGAGCAAAAGAGGCCTCCCAGAAAAGCTAATGTCTGAGATGGGCCTTAACAGATAAACAGAATAGTAATAGGCATAGTGTGGAAAGTGGGGGATTTAGTAGAAAAAAATAGGATAAGAAAGACAGATTATACAAGCAAAAGAAGCAGTAGAGAGCCTTGTTGGGGTATTGCTTTGAATAAATAAGGGAAGTAATAAGAAATAGAAGTTAGACTGGGCAGAATGTCCAAGGGTAACTAACCTTCCTGGGTTACCTTTCCTTCCTCTGTAGTTTTCTACAAAAGGCACGGGAACCAGTGAGCGGTGCCCACATCCATTATTATTTTGTTCAACAGACAACCAATGTGCCAGGCACTGTCCTAGACACTGGTGTCATGAATCTCTCATTCTAGTTAGGGGAACAGTATGGTTTGTGGTAAGTGCTGTGGAAAATAATGAATCCAGGCGAGAGAGTGCAGAGAGCAAGGGATATATGTATTTGGTGCCAACGTGGGGGAGAAGCCAGGCCAATGACTGGGAGACAATGTGTATGGCACACTGGGAACACAACAAGACCAGCATGGCAAGAGCAGGTGGAACCAGTAGAGAGTGATGGTATGAGAACAATTTTGACCCAAGAGGGAGCCAGGGCCAAGACCACCTGGGATCCTACAGGTCACAGAATGCAGATAGAGCCCTGTCCACCAGGTCTCCTTAAGGACAGAGACCTGCCTTACTTGACTGTATATCCTGAGGGCTGAGGGCAAGCACATAGTAGGTGTTCAACCAATGACTGCTATGGATAATGATCTGAAGTCAGTGACATGAGGCTCAGAGCCAGATTCCCGTTACACCGCCAAAGAATACTTGGATGAGGAGATGGTGTCAACCAATGCAGAACTCTCTTTGCCTTAAGAAATAACAACTTTTCGTACTTCCCACTCTCTCAAGATGAAAGTAATTAACAGTA
Source organism: Myotis daubentonii (assembly GCF_963259705.1). Taxonomy (NCBI): domain Eukaryota; kingdom Metazoa; phylum Chordata; class Mammalia; order Chiroptera; family Vespertilionidae; genus Myotis; species Myotis daubentonii. Next base: position 20,303,257 of record NC_081847.1, on the reverse strand, counting down.
GTAAATGCAGAAAAAAGAGGTAAGCCCCTCACCATGAATGCTCTTATAGCACTCACGGTATACAGCCTTAAGTCTTCATAGCCATACACATACACACATGGATGAGAGACTAGGACAGAGTCTTTTTTTGTAACTTTTTTCTCTTCACATATATCTTGAAAAAATCCCCAAATCATTAATTGTTATTCTACAACACAGTTTAATATCATGTAGTTTATAATATGGATGCCCCATGATTTATATAAGCAATCTCATACTGTTGGAAATGTACATGGAAGGTGATTGTGACAGAACAGTGTGGTGGGATCTAGACTGCGAAGCCCAAGAAGAGGTTAGTTTATTTTTTTAATTTTTTTAATTAAATCTTTATTGTTCAGATTAGTACATTTGTTCCTCTTTCCCCCCCCCCCATAACTCCCCTCCTCCCAGCTCACGCCCCACCCTCCGCCCTCACTCCCCACCCACTGTCCTCATCCATAGGTGCATGATTTTTGTCCAGTCTCTTTCCGCATCTCTCACACCCCTTTCCCCCCCAAGAATAGTCAGTCCATTCCCTTTCTATGTCCCTGATTCTATTATGATCACCAGATTATTTATTCACTTGATTCTTAGATTCACTTGTTGATAGATGCATATTTGTTGTTCATAATTTGTATCTTTACCTTTTTTTTCTTCTTCCTCTTCTTAAAGGATACCTTTCAGCATTTCATATAATACTGCTTTGGTGGTGATGAACTCCTTTAGCTTTTCCTTATCTGTGAAGCTCTTTATCTGACCTTCAATTCTGAATGATAGCTTTGCTGGATAAAGTAATCTTGGTTGTAGGTTCTTGGTATTCATCACTTTGAATATTTCTTGCCATTCCCTTCTGGCCTGCAAAGTTTCTGTTGAGAAAGCAGCTGACAGTCTTATGGGTATTCCCTTGTAGGTAACTGGGTTTCTTTCTCTTGCTGCTTTTAAGATTCTCTCTTTGTCTTTTGCTCTTGGCATTTTAATTATGATGTGTCTTGGTGTGGTCCTCTTTGGATTCCTTTTGTTTGGGGTTCTCTGCGCTTCCTGGACCTGTAGGTCTATTTCTTCACCATGTGGGGGAAGTTTTCTGTCATTATTTCTTTAAATAGGTTTTCAATATCTTGCTCTCTCTCATCTTCTGGCACCCCTATAATTCTGATGTTGGTGCGCTTGAAGCTGTCCCAGAGGCTCCTTACACTATCTTCATATTTTCGGATTCTTTTTTCATTTTGCTTTTCCAGTTGGGTGTTTTTTGCTTCTTCGCATTTTGAATCTTTGACTTGATTCTTGCGCTCCTCTGGTCTGCTGTTGGGTGTCTGTATAATATTCTTTATTTCAGTCAGTGTATGCTTAATTTCTAGTTGGTTCTTTATCACAACATCGAGGGTCTCATTAGATTTCTTGAGGATCTCACTACATTTATTGGCGGTCTCACCAGTCTGTTCGAGGGCCTTACTAAGTTTATCGGCAGCTTCTAGACAGTTCTTTTTTTTTATTTTTTATTTTTATTGCTTAAAGTATTACAAAGGGTATTACATATGTATCCATTTTATCCCCCCGCCCTAGACAGTCCCCTAGCCTCCCCTATCCCCCAGTGTCTTATGTCCATTGGTTATGCTTATATGCATGCATACAAGTCCTTTAGTTGATCTCTTACCCCCCTACCTCCTGCCCCCCAACCCTCCCCGGCCTTCCCGCTGCAGTTTGACAATCTGTTTGAGGCAGCTCTGCCTCTGTATCTATTATTGTTCAAAAGTTTATAATGGTCTCTATTGTCCATGAATGAGTGAGATCATGTGGTATTTTTCCTTTATTGACTGGCTTATTTCACTTAGCATAATGCTCTCCAGTTCCATCCATGCCGTTGCAAATGGTAAGAGTTCCTTCCTTTTTACAGCAGCATAGTATTCCATCGTGTAGATGTACCACAGTTTTCTAATCCATTCATCTACTGATGGGCACTTAGGCTGTTTCCAGATCTTAGCTATGGTGAATTGTGCTGCTATGAACATAGGGGTGCATATATCCTTTCTGATTGGTGTTTCTGGTTTCTTGGGATATATTCCTAGAAGTGGGATCACAGGGTCAAATGGGAGTTCCATTTTCAGTTTTTTAAGGAAACTCCATACTGTCTTCCATAGTGGCTGCACCAGTCTGCATTCCCACCAGCAGTGCACAAGTGTTCCTTTTTCTCCACATCCTCTCCAGCACTTGTCGTTTGTTGATTTGTTGATGATAGCCAGTCTGACAGGTGTGAGATGGTACCTCATTGCTGTTTTGATTTGCATCTCTCGGATGATTAGTGACTTTGAGCATGTTTTCATATGTCTCTTGGCTTTCTGGATGTCCTCTTTTGAAAGGTGTCTATTTAGGTCCTTTGCCCATTTTTTGATTGGATTGTTTATCTTTCTTTTGTTAAGTTGTATGAGTTCCCTATAAATTTTGGAGATTAGGCCCTTATCAGATATGTCATTGGCAAATATGTTTTCCCACACAGTGGGTTTTCTCGTTGTTTTGTTGATGGTTTCTTTTGCTGTACAGAAGCTTTTTATTTTGATGTAGTCCCATTTGTTCATTTTTTCTTTAGTTTCAAGTGCCCTAGGAGCTGTATCAGTGAAGAAATTGCTTCGGCATATGTCTGAGATTTTGTTGCCTTTGGATTCTTCTAGAATTTTTATGGTTTCCCGTCGTACATTTAAGTCCTTTATCCATTTTGAGTTTATTTTTGTGTATGGTGTAAGTTGGTGGTCTAGTTTCATTTTCTTGCATATATCTGTCCAATTTTCCCAGCACCATTTATTGAAGAGACTATCTTGGCTCCATTGTATGTTCTTGCCTCCTTTGTCAAATATTAATTGAGCATATTGGTTCGGGCCGATTTCTGGGGTCTCTATTCTATTCCATTGATCTATATGCCTATTCTTGTGCCAGTACCAGGCAGTTTTGAGAACAGTGGCTTTGTAATACAACTTGATATCTGGTATTGAGATCCCACCTACTTTGTTCTTTTTCAGGATTGCTGCAGCTATTCGGGGTCTTTTTTTATTCCAGATGAATTTTTGGAGAGTTCGTTCTAGATCTCTGAAGTATGCCGTTGGTATTTTAATGGGAAGTGCGTTGAATTTATAGATTGCTTTGGGTAGTATGGACATTTTAATGATGTTGATTCTACCAATCCATGAACACGGTATGTTCTTCCATCTGTTTATGTCTTCCTCTATATCTTTTTTCAACGTCCTGTAGTTTTCTGAGTAGAGGTCTTTTACCTCTTTAGTTAAGTTTATTCCTAGGTAGCTTAATTTTTTTGGTGCAATGGTAAACGGGATTGTTTTTATAATCTCTCTTTCTGAAAGTTCACTATTGGTGTATAGAAATGCCTCAGATTTCTTGGGGTTAATTTTGTATCCTGCTACATTGCCAAATTCATGTATTAAGTCTAGTAGCTTTTTGATGGAATCTCTAGGGTTTTGTATGTATAATATCATGTCGTCTGCAAATAAGGACAGTTTTACTTCCTCTTTTCCAATTTGGATGCCTTTTATTTCTTCTTCTTGCCGAATTGCAATGGCTAACACTTCCAGTACTATGTTGAACAGGAGTGGTGAGAGGGGGCATCCCTGTCTTGTTCCTGTTCTTAGGGGAAATGGTGTTAGTTTTTGTCCGTTGAGTATGATGTTGGCTGTGGGCCTGTCATATATGGCTTTTATTATGTTGAGGTATGATCCTTCTACTCCCACCTTGCTGAGAGTTTTTATCAAAAATGGGTGTTGAATTTTGTCAAATGCTTTTTCTGCATCAATTGATATGACCATGTGGTTTTTTTCTTTCAATTTGTTTATGTGATGTATCACGTTTATTGATTTGCGGATATTGTACCATCCTTGCATCCCTGGGATAAATCCTACTTGGTCATGGTGTATGATCTTTCTGATGTACTGCTGGATCCGATTTGCTAAGATTTTGTTGAGGATTTTGGCATCTATGTTCATGAGGGATATTGGCCTGTAATTCTCTTTCATTGTGTTGTCTTTACCTGGTTTTGGTATTAGGGTGATGCTGGCTTCATAGAATGAGCTTGGAAGTGTTCCTTCCTCTTGAATTTTTTGTAGTAGTCTGAGGAGGATAGGTTTTAGTTCTTCCTTGAATGTTTGGTAAAACTCCCCTGTGAAGCCGTCTGGTCCTGGGCTTTTGTTTGATGGAAGCTTTTTGATGACTGCTTCAATTTCTTCCATAGTTATTGGCCTGTTGAGATTTTTAGATTCTTCCTGATTGAGTTTTGGAATGTTGTATTTTTCTAGGAATTTGTCCATTTCCTCCAGGTTGTCTAGTTTGTTGGAGTAAAGCTGTCCATAGTATTTTTTAACAATCATTTGTATTTCTGTGGGGTCTGTTGTTATTTCGCCTCTATCGTTTCTGATTTTATTTATTTGGGTCCTCTCTCTCTGCTTCTTGGTGAGTCTGGCTAGAGGTTTATCAATCTTGTTTATCCTTTCAAAGAACCAGCTCTTGGTTTCATTGATTTTCTGTATTGTTTTTTTGGTCTCTATGTCATTTATTTCTGCTCTAATCTTTATTATCTCCTTCCTTCTGCTCACTCTGGGGTTTTCTTGTTGCTCTCTTTCTAATTCTTTGAGTTGTAGAGTTAGATGATTTACTACCATTTTTTCTTGTTTTTTGAGATAGGCCTGTAGAGCTATAAACTTCCCTCTCAGGACTGCTTTCAATGTGTCCCATAGGTTTTGGATTGTTGTGTTTTCATTGTCATTAGTTTCCAGGATGTTTTTAATTTCTTCTTTGATCTCATTGGTAACCCAATCAATATTTAATAGCATGCTATTCAGCTTCCAGGTGTTTGAGTATTTTGGGTTGTTTTTATTGTAGTTTATTTCTAATATTATGCCATCGTGGTCTGCGAAGACGCTTTTTATGATTTCAATCTTCTTGAATTTGGGGATACTTTGCTTGTGACCCAATATGTGGTCTATTTTTGAATATGTCCCACGAGCACCTGAGAAGAACGTATATTCTCTGGCTTTGGGGTGAAGTGTTCTGAAGATGTCTATTAAGTCCATCTGATCTAGTGAGTCATTTAGGATTGCTGTATCTTTGCTGGTTGTTTGTCTATAGGACTTATCCAGTGCTGTCAATGGTGTATTAAAGTCCCCTACTATGATTGTATTGTTGTCGATCTCTCCTTTGATATCTTCCAGGAGTTTTTTATGAATTTGGGTGCTCCTACATTGGGTGCATATATGTTTACCAGGGTTATATCTTCTTGTTGTATTGATCCCTTTAGTATTATGAAGTGGCCTTCCTTATCTCTTGTTAAGGCCTTCACTTTGAGGTCTATTTTGTCCGATATAAGTATTGCTACCCCAGCTTTCTTTTCCTTTCCATTTGCCTGAAAGATATTTTTCCATCCTTTCACTTTCAGTCTGTGTGAGTCCCTTCTAATGAGGTGGGTTTCTTGTAGACAGCAGATGTATGGGTCATGTTTTTTTATCCATTCAGCCACTCGATGTCTTTTGGTTGGAGCATTTAGTCCGTTTACGTTTAAAGTTATTATTGAAAGGTACTTGTTTGTAGCCATTTCTTTTTGTGTGTGTGTGTGGCTGTTTTCTTTCTGAGCTTTTTATTTCTTCTTTTTATACCAGTCCCTTTAGCATTCCTTGCATTGCTGGCTTGGTGGTGACAAACTCCCTTAGCCTTTTTTTGTCTGCGAAGCTTCTTATTTCCCCTTCAAGTTTGAATGATAGCCTTGCTGGATAGAGTATTCTTGGATTCAGTCCTTTGCTTTGCATCACTTTGTAAATTTCAGTCCATTCTTTTCTGGCCTGATGTGTTTCTGTTGAGAAATCATTTGACAGTCTAATGGGAGATCCCTTGTATGTAACTTTCCGTCTCTCTCTTGCAGCCTGTAAGATTCTCTCTTTGTCCTGAACATTTGCCATGGTGATTATGATGTGTCTTGGTGTGGGTCTTTTCGGGTTCACCTTGTTTGGGACTCTCTGGGCTTGTGTGACTTTTTTCTTCCCCACCTCAGGAAAGTTTTCTGATATTATTTCTTCAAGTAGGTTTTCTAATCCTTGTTCATCCTTCTGTTGTTCTGGTACTCCTATTATTCGTATGTTGTTTCGTTTCATGTTGTCCCAAAGCTCCCTTAGGCTCTCCTCCTGTCTTTTAATTTTTTTCTCCAATTGCAGTACATTTTGGGTGTGTTTTGCTTCCTTGTCTTCTAATTCACTAATTCGGTCCTCCGCTTCTCCTAGTCTACTGTTGATACTTTCAATGGAGTTTTTCATTGCAGCTATATCACTCTTCATTTCTTCTTGGGTCTTACTTAAGTTGTTTATTTTTTCATCTGTTTCTTCTAGCTTCTTCCATATGTTATCGATTTTTTCATCTGTTTCTTCTAGCTTCTTCCATATGTTATCGATTTTTTCATCTGTTTCTTCTTGCTTCTTGAAGAGGTTGTCGATTTTTTCCTCCATCCGGTTTATGCACTCTAGGACCCTTATTCTGAATTCTTTATCTGTCATGTTGCATGCCTCTGTATTACTTAGCTGCTTTTCTGGAGAGTCCTCCTTCTCTTTCCTTTGGGGGTTTCTTTGTCTACCCATGTTTGATCTCACTGACATATCTAGATGTTGAGTCATTCAGTGGTTGCTCCCTGGGTGGCAGTGACTCCTTGGTCTGTGGTTGCTCTTCGGGCGGTTGCGGTAGCTGCTGCTCTTCAGTTGGCAGCAGCTCCTCTGGTGGGTGCTGTTCACAGCTGTGGTGGCTCTTCTGGCTGGTGGGGCGAGGTTTCACGTACAGCTGCTGTTCCTCAGCAGAGGATGTGGTGCTCAGGAGGTTGCTGTTGCTTGGATCTGCTGCATTGATTTAAAGGCACAAAATACAACACAACAAGGCACCACGTACCAGGCACTATACACAAATATATTCACGATATTAATAACTCCAAATAAAGGTGACCACCTGAATTAAGAGAATTAGGGGATAAGGAAGAAGGAAGAGAAAAAGATAAAAGAAAAAAAAGGAAAGAAAAGTAGGGACCAAAAAAAGGAGTGCAAAAATGAAATCGGGAAAAAGGAGGGGGAAAAATAAAAGCGAGAAAAGAAAAGAAAAAAAAAAGAGCGAAAAGAGAGAATGAAGTGGAAGAGGGGAAGAGACTTTTTATATGAGGAGAATACTCCTATAGAACAGCCATTAATCCCAACAAATTCCAGCAACAGCTCCCTGGATATGAATGCAAACTAGAGACAACCAATAATATAACGATGAAAATAGAATGGAGAACACTAATCCCAAAATAAAATAAAGAGAAAATAAAATGGCACTTTAAAAAATGGTAAAATGGTAGCAGTAATAATACTGGTTAAAAAATAAGAAGGTAGTAATTAAAAGGGTAAAATCAGGTGAGGGAAAAAGAAAAAAAAAAGAACAGAAAAAAAAATTAAAAAAAAATTGATTTCTTAGTTAAAAAGTGAAAAAAGAAAAAAAAAATGCAGTAGTGAAGGTCCTTCGGTTCTTCTATTCTTCATTGTGGCTCTCCTTAGACCTTCCAGGTATTCAGGAGAGTGTTGAGTTTCCTCTAGACAGTTCTTAAGAGACCTTAAAAGTGTGGTTCTGAACTCAATATCCTCCATTGACAGTTTTGTCCTATTTCTTTGTTTCTACATTTTTTATGCTTTCTTGGTACACCCCCTAGTGGTCTTTGTGCGCAGTCTTGTTGCCTTTAAGCCTTGATTGATGTCGGCAATACCGGGGGTGATTTGACCTCCAGGCTAACTGGCTATGAGAGTCTGCTGTGTCTGCAGTGGGAGGGCTTCTGTGCTGGATCTCTAGGGCGGTGCTAACCTAGCCTTTGCCTGAGGCTATCTGGCAAATGGCTCTGCGCAGGGCTTGGGCGGGGCGGGTCCCCGGGGATCTACAGGGCGGGCCGGAGCGAGCAGTTATGGCTGCTCTCAGTTCCTTCCCCAGGGGCTCTGCCTCTCAGAGTCCCAGCAATGGCTGCAAACCTCGGAGAGAAAGCTGCCTTCGAGTTCCGACCGAAGCCAGATAGTCCCGCTTCTCCCGTTTGAGTCTTGGTCCCCAGAGACTCGCCGGGATCTGGAGCTCAGAGTCTGAAACTCCCTCCCGATTGAAAACAACAACCGCGCCCTCCGCCGCCAGCCCGCTCTGTGCGCGCACTCCGCACCTGAGTATTTCACTTCAGCACTGCACCTCCTCTGAGTCTGGGTATGATATTCTCTTTCCTCCTAGTTGTAGAATTTCCACTCAGCCAGCCTTCCTGTGGTTCTGGATGATGTCCGTTCTGTCCTTTAGTTATATCTCTGAAGTGGTTGTTCGAGGGAAGCAATCTCCGGCATTAACCTATGCCGCCATCTTGGTTTCTCCTCAATCAGAGGTTAGTTTAATAAAAGAAAAGCTGTGCATGTTTATGGGCAGAGACCAGAAAAGGGAAGTTTGAAGATGCAAAAAAGACTTAAAATGCCCGATAGCTCCTCTGCCTTGACAATACCTCCTTGAAGTGAAGAGCTTTAAGAATCTGCTTCACATGTTTGCACTTCTTTGATGTTGCATGCTGAGAGACAAAATGCTGACATGCCCAAATAGCAATGCTTGAAATGTGTGCCAGGTATGGGACTAAGGCTGGCGGAGGAATGGGAGTGCCTTTTGTGCCTCTATGGGCCATGTGCCCAGCCCCAGCTCTCCACTGTCATGCCTCTTCTGTACTTGGTCTTCCAAGCTTCCTTTCCCTTTTTTTTCTCTCTGGCTTCTCTCTCTTCTCCCCTTGTTGCTGGAATGTAAGCCGCAGCTCCCATCAAGTGAACAATTCAGGGTGGTATGGGTATCAGTGAAAAACTAACCAAGTGGAAAATATTTACACAAATGGATTAGTTGCAATGCAATCAACAATTTATGTGGGGGGGGGGGGGAAGGGAAAAATTTCCCAAAGCAATTAATGATAAGCAAACTTTACATTTTGATATAAACACAGAAAGATGTGTTCAATGGCCTGGGGCGAAGTTCACAATAAAATATTTAAAAAAAAAAGCAGAGGCCTAGCCGGTTTGGTTCAGTGGATGGAGCATCAGCCTGTGGACTGAAGGGTCCCAGGTTGGATTCCAGTCAAGGGCATGTACATCGGTTGCAGGCTCCTCCCAGCCTAGGCCCTGGATGGGGCTTGATGTAGGAGGCAACCAATCCATGTGCTTCTCTCACACTGATATTTCTCTTTGTCTTTCCCCCTTTCTTCCACTCTCTCTAAAAATCAATGGAAGAATATCCTCGGGTGAGAATTAAAAAGAAGAAACATTTTTTAAAAATTAAAAAAAAAAAAAGCAGAATACAGAACGGTATAACTAGTGTGATCTCAATTTTACTTTTTAAATACTCTTTATAGTGAATAATTACAATATATGATGTACAATTAACTATAAATACTATAAAATATAAGTAGATGTTACAAATATAAACCAATCATTATTTCTTGGTGGAAGGACTATGAATGCTTGTGATTACTTTATTCATTCCTGAATGTTACTTTTTGGTAATAAGCATTTAAATTTATAATGAGACACACTACCTGTTTCACATTTTTTTAAATCTATTGTGATTACAGCTACCATTTCACTTCCTTTTCGCTTCTATGAATCTCTGGTTCATTTCCATTTATTCCCAACAATGATAATAATTAACCTTTAGGAGATCATTAGATATGGGGGTTGCGGATGGTGACAAAACATCTAATGTCACTGATGTGGGACATAGCTAATCCAGGTTAGAATTATGGTCTATGATAAAAGGAAAAGGGGGGGTGGAGTGGATGGAAGTACCTCATCATGTGGTAGGCAGTTAGACAGACATGAGCAGAGCAAGTACCATGGGCCGGTACAGAAGGTCACTGGAGTGCCTAGCAACAGGCAAAATTGGAAAAACAAAGATCTCACCTCCAAGGTAACCTTTCCTCCCTGGCCTGTTGCTAGTCATGTGTCATACAGATTAGACCCCATTAGAGGGTGAATGAACAAGGGGGCCAGAAAATAGGCCTTAAGCATTAAGTCCTCAGGATAATAAGGTTCTGACCCAAAACAAATAAATGCATCTAGGTCTCAGTTGTTTTTCAGCTCCAAGCCCAGAAAAACAGCAACACCAGACAAGGGACTCCACAGCTGACCTCAGGACCAGTTGCACTGACTAATGACGCCCTCAACTGGCACCAGCCAATCAGTGGAGATCATGACCCTAAAGCAGCCATGGGCAAACTACGGCCCGCTGGCCGGATCCGGCCCTTTCGAAATGAATAAAACTAAAAAAAAGAAAAGACCGTACCCTTTTATGTAATGATGTTTACTTTGAATTTATATTAGTTCACACAAACACTCCATCCATGCTTTTGTTCTGGCCCTCCGGTCCAGTTTAAGAACCCATTGTGGCCCTCTAGTCAAAAAGTTTGCCCACCCCTGCCTAAAGGGACACACCGGGAAGCTGATGAATGCTCTATTGAGATGCTCTCCTGGGACTTCCCCTAAAATCTCTACCCTTAAAAACCCTTAGGAGGATGCCCTGGCCAGTGATCCAGTGGTTAGAGCATTGGCCTGCTCACCAAAGGGTTGCAGATTGAATTCCTGGTCAAGGGCATGTACCTGGTTGCAGGTTCCATTATTGGCTCCAGTGCAGGAAGCAACCAACCAATGTGTCTCTCTCACGTCGACGTTTCTCTATTTCCCTGTCCCCTTCCACTCTCTCTAAAAATCAATGGAAATCCTCAGATAAGGATGGAGGACCCAGGAACACACCATGCTTTCCCCTCCCTTCCCCCTCTTCTTCTCCACAAGGCACATTTTCCTGTCTCTCTCATTCTCCTAAGCTCCAAGTGCCTTTCTTGTGCCTCTGTAATTTGTTTCCTGAGCCCATTTCTTCTACTGCTCACTTCTTCTACCACCATGACTTTCTAAATAAACCTTTTATTATAGTTTGAATCTTTGCTTTGAACTGCTTCTTAGCCAGAACTCAGTACTGAGGTTGCTGAATGCAGGTCTGGTCTGACCCCACCAGTCTAACACCTGATGCCATTCTCACTGCCAACAGTCAGGGCCTAACAATTCTCTCTCTCTCTCTCTCTCTCTCTGTCTGTCTCTCTCTCTCTATCTCTGTCTCTCTCAAAATACATAGACCTAGAGTCAACAAATAGTTGCACCAACAGACAAAATTACCAACTATTTAAAGTGCTACCAAGGAAAAATAGAGGACATACTGAATGAACGGCCAGGGCTATGAAATTTGGATGGGGTTGGAAGACCTCTATGAGGCAGTAAGACTTACACTGAGGATTCAGCCATGTGAAGTGTGGGCAAACACATGCTGAGTGTAATAGGAGGAGGAAACCCATGTACAAAGACCTGGGAACAAGACTGGACAGGCACATCGAAACCCTTCATTGAATCTGCAACAAGCTGCAATCAAATGAGTTAAGTACATAGAGCTGGTGACATGTAATCAAGTTAACATAATGCTACTTTAAAAGAAAGCTACTAACTATAACTACCTTGGTCCATAACTACCTTTCATCATTGTACTAGGAAAAGCCTAATTTCCTAATTGATCTTTACAATTCAGCTTGAGATTGAACAATTATAAAATGAGTGAGGCACATTGCAGACCTAAAGGGACTAAATAAAGACAAATTATTCTTTGAGTTCTACAGCTCAGGTTTCTGACCACTTTAAAAACAGAAAACACTGGGAGCGGATCATTGAAAGTGGCTTCCAGTGAAATAATATTCAAGGACAAAAGGAAAGAGCAAAGTCAGTAATTAACACTAGTCTCTGTTAATGGAAGGAAAGAACCCACTTCTTCCAGTTGCTTTCATCACAAGTCCCCCATGACTGTGTTTGTTAACAAGCTCCTTAAGGCACTCACAGCAACTGTAAAGTTCGGAAAAGGTCCATAAAAAAAGGCAAGACAACTGAGACAAAAAGCTGGAGAAGAAATCGGCCTTACAGCAAAGCAAAGTTTTGAAAATGGTTAAGGACCAATAAAATAAACCAGCAGAGATAAACACAGTAAATATCCATCAACTAAAACACGGGTTAATTACCAAATAACCAGCAACATAAATTTTGCCAATTACATGTATAAAACTTTCATGCTCAAGGTCAGCAAGAAAAAAAACAATAAGAATAAAAACAATGTTTAAAGTAGCAAAAATGAAAGAAAAGCAGAGAGAAAGCAGACCTAGCAGGGGACTGCATTTACAGGCAATGTGACCGTTCTTCCAGGACATGCATGCAAAATTTCACCAAGAGCATCTCCAGCTATGGCCAGGCTCTGATTCTAAAACCGCCTCCACATTGGTAGGAATCAAGGTGGGAAACAGCAATCACTTAGTTCACATTTATTTTATGTCTATTAAGTTCCAGGTATGAAGCTGGGCACAGAGTGAACAACAAATTAGATTCTGTGCCAGTTTCCTAGAAGCTTAAAGTCATCTATAGGGAAGCTAAGACTCAGTACAGCAAAGGAGGTAACCCTGCTTGTTGTCATCTTACTTTCTCCCTAATGTTGACATTGTTTGGTCCAATTGGATTTGCAACCTGGGTGTTTCCCCTCTTCAAAACTTAATTATTCATATATATTCATTTAAATGAGTTCGCCATTGGTTCGTCTTTAAAGGAAAATAGTGCACAAGTGAAAATCCCTTCCTTTATTTCAAGACTAAGATGAACTTGGATTGTAAGTAAATTTGCTTAGAGCACTTTCATGAAGCTGTGAAAGCTTCCACATCCTGCCAAATCAGCTGCCTGTTCGCAGAGTCAGAGCAAGACAGACGAGGCCCAAGCAGTGGCTTGGTTTCTTCTGAGACCCTGTGCCGGTTGAGGAGGAATGTTTCCCCAGCAGCAAGATTACTTTCTGGCAAAGGCCCTGGCTGGGCTTTTCTCCAAAGTGAAGCTAACTCTCAAAGGAAGCCAGCAGGCTGCTCTGCCTCATCCAAAAATTTTCTGGCACCAAGTACCACACATGTGTGCATACAAATCCCAATTTCCAGGGAGCCTGAGATGTGGGCCAGCAGTAAGTTCCAAAACTATGTTAGAAACGAGGCACCCAAATTTATGTGCCCAGCGGGCTGATAAAATGTTCTTGGGTAGCAGGAACTTCACTTTTAGAAACTCCATCTCTTACTATAATTCAGAGCATGGTGGTTTTTGGTGTCATTTCAGCTACTGCTCTTTGGAGATTTAGTAGGTTGCCTACTAAACAAAGACGAAACACCGGTTGTTTTGAAGATGAGTTGGATCTTACTGGATATATTATTTTGTATAGAAGACATAATTATTATTTTTTAATTGATTTCAGAGAAGGGAGAGGGAGAGAGAGATAGAAATATCAATAATGAGAGAGAATCATTGATTGGCTGCCTCCTGCATGCCCCCCACTGGGGACTGAGCCCGCAACCCAGGCATGTGCCCTTGACTGGAATCGAACTTGGGAACCTTCAGTCTGCAGGCTGATGCTCTATCCACTGAGCTAAACCAGCTAGGGCCAGAAGATATAATTCTTTAAGAAAGCTTTGCTCTAAGAGGAACCAAGTACACTAAGCAGTAAAGTTTTAGTCCGTTTCAAAAACATACTTGAGTGTATATGATAACAGAGAAACAAAAAGATAAACTTCAATTCCTCAATATTTAAGAAAGCCACAAAACATGTAAAAGTGCATCTGTGTGAATGAGAAACAAAAAGAAAGGGACCAGCCGTGCACAGTACCCATCTAAAGTACAAGGCACCTGCAGACCTGGGAGCGGACACACCCTGTGTTCTGAGAGTACATCTGCTGGCCACGACCCACCGCTCACTGCGCCCCTGTGTGCAGGCTTCTGCCCACAAGAAGGCTACTGGGAAAGCACCATAAGCACCAGTTAAATGGAATGGAAAAGGTGAGAGTAAAGGTATGCACAAAATGCCTTCCAGAGAATAAAAAGAAAGCTCAAACTGGAGATGCACAGACACTTCCTGAGGAGACAATTCCTTTACTCAGCTAAGCTTTTAATAGATGGTTTTAGACAAAGGCTTGACCTGGAGCGAGGTGTGAAAGATCTGTTTTGTCCACTTAAAACAAAACATAAAGTTCAAGGTGGAAAGTGGCAGAACACAGTGTTGGAGACCAAAGTCATGGATGAATGTGTTGGAGTTTGGAAGTCATCCCATAGGTACTGAGGGGCCAGGTCACATGCTGGGAAGAGAAGGGGTCAACATGAAGGGCTAATAGGAGTGTGGTGAGCTCCGCCTGCCAGCTCAAGGCTGGGACAGGATTCCTGGGGCAGGTCCATGAGCCTTTCCTATGTCATCTCATGGAGGAAGTCAGGAATCACTGTCAGTGCCATTGACAGTCACCGCGATGGCTCTGGGACATTTGCTACTCTTGTTAAGTGTTGACTACATTGGGCAATTATGGCGGAGTATTCCATTATGTATGTATGTGTGTCTACACACACACACACACACACAAATAGCCAAGATATGTAAACAACCTAACTGCCCTTCAACAGATAAGTAGATACATATGTGATATGATAAAGATGTAATATATTAGGCTGTTTCCATATCTTGGCTATTGTAAGTAATGCTGCAATGAACACGGGAGTGCATATTTTCTTTCTGAATTAGTGTTATTTTGTGTGTGCGTGTTTTTTTTTTCCAGATAAACATACAGAAATAGAATTACTAGTGTTGGTTAGGATGTGGAAAAATGGAACCTGTGTTTACTGTTGGTGGGAACGGCAAACGATATAGCTGTTAGGGAAAACAGTATGGCAGTTCCTCAAAAAATTAAGAATAGAATTACTAGATAATCCAACAATTATACTTCTGTGTATATACCCCAAAATCTGAAGCCAGGGACTCAAACAATATTTGTACACCTGTGTTCATAGCAGCATTATTCACAACCCTAGTGTCCATTGACAGATGAATGGATACATAAAATGGAATATTACACAGCCTTAAAAAAGGAAAAGAAGTTTGATATGTGCTACGACATGAATGAACTTTGAAGGCATTATGCTGTGAAATAAATCAGCAAAAAAAAATACTGTAGCCCTAACCGGTTTGGCTCAGTGGATAGAGCGTCAGCCTGCGGACTAAAAGGTCCCAGGTTCGATTCCAGCCAAGGGCATGTACCTTGGTTGCAGGCACATCCCTAGTAGGAGGTGTGCAAGAGGCAGCTGATCGATGTTTCTCTCTCATCGATGTTTCTAACTCTCTATCCCTCTCCCTTCCTCTCTGTAAAAAAATTAATAAAATATGTTAAAAAATCTATATCTATATCTATATCTATCTATCTATCTATCTATATATATATATATATATATATATATATATATATATATATATATCACATAGATGGATCACACCATGTAAACTGAAATGAACTCTGAAGACCTGCATATTATATTAAAGTTAAACAAAGTGACCATATAAATGATTCGACTCAGCCACAATAAAAGGCAGTTGGTAAAACTACTATAAAGCAGCATGTTTCAACCTTTTGCATCTCATGAACACATAAAAAAATTACTAAAATTCTGCAATACACCAAAAATGTGCTGATCTGACCAAAAAAAAAAAATAGTTATAATATCAATGCAAACACACTAGATGGCTATTGTGTTGGCTGTTGTCATTTTTTTTTTTTTTTTTTTTATAATCTAAGGGAAAAGAGGTCAGTGCCCCTGACTAAATAGTCAAGTATTACATGTTTTAAAATTCTTGTGGCACACTGGCTGAAAATCGCTGCTGTAAGGAATTAAAGACCTACCACAAACATGCCTTCCAAAGTAACCCACTGCTCTGAGAGGGTTTATTAACATGGCTTATTTCAAGACATATTTATTTAATAAGCACAGCTCTCCTCAATTGACAAAACAGGGTCAACTGCTTGCTTTTACTTCCAGAAGTTCTGGAAGGAGGGAGAGGCCCAGGAGCCTGCAGCAGCCCTGGTATTGCACTAACTGGCTTTTTTTTGTTTTGTTTTTAAACTCAAGCAAAGTGTCAGAGCTTGGCTTCAGCTTGCCTATAAAATAAGAAATCCAGAAATGTGACCAAAGGTCCCTCCCAGGTTTAAACCCCTCTGACAATATGTATATATTGCATAACACATGAACACAGACAATACTGCAGTGAAGGCCTATGGAGGGGCTGAGAGGGAGGCAGAAAGAGTCAATGGGGAGGAAAAAAGGGAACATCTATAATACTTTCAACAATAAAGATAAATTTTTAAAAAAATTCCTGTAGGCATGTCTGCTTTTCATGGGCCAGGGTACTGACCTGAGCTGGAGGAGGGAATGCCACTATAGGTCTAGTGCTTGTGAGAAGTGCTGAGCCAGGAGCCATGGACAATGGAACAGGCCCGCCCCAGGTCTGAAGTAGCCCATGGTCAGAGCATGGGTTGGAAATCAGAGAGACTTGGACTCACACCAGAGCACTAACTATGAAACTGGGTGAGCAAACCTTTATAAAGTCTGTGTGAAACGGGGACAGCGTAGTGAGAAGTAAAAGATGGAAGGGAGGTGCTTAGCTCAGTGCTTGTGGTACAGTAACTACTAAATAAATGACAGTCCTAGAAGGTGTTGTCAATATTATCTCATTTGCTATTAGATTTAACTTCATTGCTTTACATGGTATTTTCCTTATAGAACAATAAACGTATGGAACCTCACAAAACTGGAAAGGACCCCCAAAGTCCTTTCTTTTAGTTCTCTGTTTTAAACCGTTCTCATTATTACCACCATTTCACTGATGAAACCACAAAACACCTGAGTAGTTAAGGTCAGCCAAGGTCACCCAGCTATGAAGTCCATTTAAAACACAATGTTTGTGTCCTCAGAGACCCCCAGTGCTCAGAAGTTGTGAAGATAATTTCCTGGGTTATGCTGTGCCCTCAGAATTAAAACTGTCTCTGTTACTACAATAAATTTGTAACATGAGATGAAAGTGCTTTAGCCAAAGATAGATCGTGTACTGAGTAATCAAAGTGCCAACTCTAAAATATTAGACAGTTAGGAAAATGATAATGAAGCTTGTAACAACCCTTAGTAATGCTTATTATGCTGTTTAACGAAAAATAAAATCAGAATATGTAATCTCATTTATTTTGTGATTATAAGTAAGCAAAATTACATACATATATAGCAAGGGCTGGAAGGGAACCTGGAAAATGACTGCAGCTGATTGGATAAGGAGGCGAGATTGCAGAGGTGTTATTTTTATCTAGAGACTTTAATGGAGTTGACACAATAGACACCACCACGGTGATAATCACAGGGAAGGAGACTCGGCTGTTCACTCACCCTGGGTTGTATAACATGACTGCGGAGAGGTTCTCACAGGACTTCGAGAGGTCGGTCATGGACAAGCTGAAGGAGGACAGAAGGCCACTCTAAGAGCAGACACAGGGCAGAGCGGTTACCTTAGCAGACAGAGGCCAGGGCTCTGGACTCAGTGCTGTTAACTTAGGAGAAGCAATGAAGTGCAGACATTCCCCATTAGCCTTCACACCAGCTGGTCGGTCTGAGGATGGCAACTCAGGGGCAGTCTCAACCCTAAACCCTCACTAAAGAGAGCAGAGCCCTAGCATGCATGACCTGGGGAAACTAACCAGGAACTCCGCACCCCGATGGTCTCCCCAACCACGCTGCACTCAAGCCCAGGGAATGGTCAGGACATCTGCCACACTCCTTCCGGCGGAAGCCCTGTCCCGTTATCAGCAGCGCTCATGTACACTTGGGTGACACCGATGGAGGAGGGAGAGGGAAGGAAGGCCAAAACATAAGAGCTCGACCTCTTTTGCTTCCAGGGAAAGCTATTGGCAAACATATTTTTTGCAACTGGGTATCAAAAAGGACCCTCCAGGGAGACCCTGGGCTGGAACAGATAAGAGGCTTCAGGGGCTGGGGCAAGCAGCCTGGAGAAGGCTGAGGTTTGCAGCTTTCTTATTTCCGATCTACAGACAGCACTGGCAAGCTCCGGCAGCCCTTACAAGAGCAAGCCGAGATGAGGGACTATGTAACTCCGCGCTGAGGGGCAAACAGTTGCGGTTGGCAGGCCAGGGTTGCAGCCCTCACTCCTCACTCACTGGCTAAGGAACTAGTTTGTCTGTTCCTCATCTCCACCATCTGTGAGATGGGAGAGTAACAGCTGCTGCACAGATAAAGCAGTCGAATATATGTGGAAGTTCCGTACAGTGCCTGGCTCATAGAAATATCATCACCCTCAGTCTACAGACAGCATGATGACCCTACACAGATCCCGCTCCTTCTCATTTCTTCCCATGTCGCTGGTCCCCACCCGGCACTTAAGTACCCTCTGTATATTCTTATCCAACCAAGATGAAGTCTCCCCCAGTTGTCCTAAAATCACTCGCTGCTTCACATCTCAAGAAAAAAAAACCAAAAAGAAAAAACAGAGTAAGCAAGCTTTGGGATGATAGTGATTCTGATACTGGGTTAACTCCTAACCTAGATGCTCAAAAGTGGATGTCACTCTCCACTTAACGTACAATGATACCAAGCTCCTCTGTGAAGGGAAGGGACTAGGCCAGTGATGGCGAACCTTTTGAGCTCGGTGTGTCAGCATTTTGAAAAACCCTAACTTAACTCTGATGCCGTGTCACATATAGAAATTGTTTGATATTTGCAACCATAGTAAAACAAAGACTTATATTTTTGATATTTATTTTATATATTTAAATGCCACTTAACAAAGAAAAATCAACCAAAAAAATGAGATCGCGTGTCAGAGGTGACCGTTTAAACTGTTTAGGTGTCATAGGTTCGCCATCACTGGTCTAGGAGCTATTCTCCTGCTTGGAACTTCACTTGCTTACCCTCCCATGTCATCAGCCAGTAATCTGCTGGGAAACAGACTCCCCAGAATCACCCCAGGCTACATAACTTTTGTGGCTCTGTACACAGGAAAATTAAACTCTAGGCACCAGAGTGGAGATGCCCCAGGCGTAGCCCCACCCGGACCAGAGCTGGCTCCTGGGGATTTCATGCAGCTCACCTTCCTCTTCTCCCTGAGCTTGGCAGCCTCCTTTGGGTGGTTAAAGCGAAACATATTGGTTCTTCCCAAGAGAATCACGGCACCTGAGAGCACACAAAAACAGTAATGAGCTTACAGTAAGCAACCTGGACAGTTGGTAACATCATAACATGGCATTTTATCACTGAAATGCAATTTCCAGTGGACTATAACACAATAATAGTAAGGGGAAGAGTTAGTCTCGGAAAACCGGCTTTCATAAGTCACTTTTAAAGGTGTAAAATGTGATACTTTTTACAGCCAAGTATCACAATGCTCAGGCTACCCAAGGAAGAAGTAATGGATCCAAGCATTCACATACGCTATGACATTTAAAACTTATGCATTTGATTGCTGAGAAGAAGGAAAAAGAAGTCAGTTCTTCAAAGAGATATAATACAAATGGTCACAAATTTAGGAAATATTTATGAATGCCAATAAAAGTAGAAATCTCAAAGGAAAGTGCTTTCAAAAGAACACATGGTAAAACTGAGAAAGTACTAAAGGTAACTGCCACTAAATTGTCCCTTAGAATTTGAGAGAAAAGAAATTCTGTACATGTAACGTCTACTTCCATTGCTTCCTGTTAAAACTGAGATGGTCAAATGAGACACACACACAAAAAAAAACCCTTTTGATTGACTAAGGTCCTATTTATTCAGAAAATGACTGCAAAAGGGGTAAAATAACTCAATGTCAATTCCCCAGGCTAACAAAATTATTGGGGCTGGGCAGCAAATTTCAGCTTGCTTACACAAATAAGCAAGCACACACTTTGGAAGGCCAGAGCCAGGGAAGGCTGGGAGCTACTGGTCACTGGAGGCGTCTAAGGGAAGTGATGTTCCAGAAGAGCTTCACTGCCTTATCCAGTCCCATCAGCACCTGTGAGTCTACCACGCCTCAGAATGGACCCCATGTTCAATCTTTGCTCTGAAAAAGAATGCAACTTCTTTGTGAAGATAAGACACACTCGATGGCAACCATGAAGGACATCATGGGATGAGGTGTGCAGCAGCCAAGTGACGAGTGCAGGCTGCAGTAGGTGGGGGCAGGCTTTTGCACCAAGGAACTAATAATCTGGGTCTCACAGGACAGCTAGAGAACAAAAGAGGGGTTCCCACTTGTAACCACAGGGGAAGGGCTGAGCCTGCTATGTCTGGAGATGTCCACCTAAAATGCGGGTCATCTAAAGCAGCAGGGGGACCAACATTGGCGAGATGACACAGACTGTGAGCATCCGGAGAGCCAGGATGGAGAATCTGCACCCACGCTCCAAAATGGGTGGCCAGAACAACATTCAGCTCACAGATATGATTTGTGTGCTCTGTGGAATCTTTAAAAAACACATTAGTTGCCAACGGTGAAAAACCTGCAATTGACACGTAAGTCTGAGTTTCTTTCTGGATTCCCTTCAAAAATTGGAAGATAGGGTATCAGTAGGTGTGTGATGCCACGTGGCAAAAACCCCAGCTGCTGGTGGCTGCTTCCTTTGGACAGAGCATGTTACCTCTGGTTGACCAGTTGCCCACCTCTCACTGGACCTCGAAGGTAACACCATAACCCAGACAGCTAGCTATTCTGGAGTTCACACCAGTACATCTGCCTGCTATTCAACATATTACCTCAGATTCTCAAAGTTTCCAATTCAATGTGGTGAAAACCTAACAGGTTTAGGTCATAATCAAGGGACAAGTGGAGGGTTGGTTCTGGTGGTGGTTATTATTTAGTGGAAACAGAGTCCATGTGAGAAGGAAAGCACGCCTTTAGGAGACTGAGAAGGGCAGTCGTGGGCATTGTCCACTCCACAGTCTGCGTATCCCCTCATATAAAATCGCTTCATATATTTCCCAATTATGGAGAGGCACCATCAAAATGTGGGTTGAAAATTACTACAGTACGTTAATGGAAAAAAATAGAATAGTATTGCAGAAACAGATTTCATATCATATTAAGTCATTAAAAAATAATCTTGCAACCCTTGTGTTTGCATGAAATACACGTAAAAATCTTTTTAAAAAGTTATAAAAGAAAACAAAATTACCCATGACCTTTCCTCGTTTCCATCTAAATAATGTGTGTGAACTACCTGGCACATAAAAGAGGATCTGCTAAGGCTGGTTTACCTCTGTTTCCTCTATTGCATCCTTTACTCAACAACTTACTGACTTTAAAAATGTGCTTCATTTTTACATAATGCTGCTGTTCATTCATTCATTCAACACACCTTAATGAACATTTTCCATACGCTAATCACTGTGATCAGCACTGGGGACACAAAGGTGAACAAGTCAGACATATGCCTTGCCCTTAGGGAGCTTAAAAACAAGTAGGAGAGAGAAGTAAATAATCAAATAATTCCTCAAATAAATGCAAAGCTGCACCTGAAAGAGAGCTACCCTGCTCAGTGTTCAATGAGCACATAAGGTGGGGGGAGCGGGGTGACAGTAGGTGAGGTCAAGAAAGGATGCCCTGCCAGCACCGGTTTGGCTCACTGGAGCGTCAGCCTGCGGACTGAAGGGTCCCAGGTTCAATTCCAGTCAAGGCCATGTGCCTTGGTTACAGGCACATCCCCAGTGGGACATGTGCAGGAGGCAGCTGATCGATGTTTTTAACTCTCTATCTCTCTCCCTTCCTCTCTGTAAAAAATCAATAAAATATATTTTAAAAAAAAGGATGCCCTTAGGGAGGTGGTGCTTAAGACAAGCTCTGAAGATTGGGGCGGGGAGGGGGGTGGTTTGCAGATCAGGGAGTGGCATATATAAAGGTTCATTAGCAGGTAAAAATGATGATGATGAGTGATTGGAAGACAGTTTTATGTCTACAGCAGAGGGAACAAGAAAGGGCATTGCACAAGATGGGGCTTGAGAGGGAGCAGACGACAGAGAATCTTTCAGGATACAGTAAAGAATCTTGTATTTCAGGTAGGTGCGACAGGAAGAAACTGAAGGGCTTTGGGCAGCAGCATTACATGATTAGAGATGAGTTTCAGAAAGATCATTCTTTCCACTGTTTGCAAAATGAATCAAAGAGGGCACAAGTAGATGCAGATAAACAAGGTAAGGAGACTACTGCAATGGTCCAGGTCAAAGACAATGGTGGCTCAGGACTGGAGAGGTGGGGTAGACAAGAAAGGAAATAAGATATTTAGGAAATAAGAACAAGACTCAATGATGGGCTAGATATAGACACAGGGAGGTAAGAAAGTGGCTCCTGAGGTTTGGCCTGCAATAACTAGGTGGGTGTTGAGTTGTTCACACAGATTGAGAACACTAGAAAAGGACTAAGATTGGCTTAGATGAGGAATCATGAGTTTAGTTTTGACATAATGAATTTGAGATGCCTTTGGCAGGCAGAAATTTGGATCTGAAGCTCCAGAAGAACAGCCTAGGATACCTACTCATCTATCTATCCACCAACCTACACAACCTACTCACTCAATCTATCTATTTACCAACCTACCTACCTACTTATTGCCTACTTATATAGGTATACATAACACACACATATGTATACATAATACATATCTGTTTATAGATACACACATATAGGTATCATATATGTGTACGTGTGTGTGCATGTGTGTGTGTGTGTGTGTGTGTGCGCGTGTATATCACTCTCTATATATTTGAGAGTCATCTCTAAGAAATGAAGCCACAGGTGTGGGGAAGTCACCTGAGAGAATAGAGGTGGAACAGACTGGGCCCCTTGGAGAACACTGGCTTTTAATGGCCAACTAGAGAAGCAGGAACCTAGAAAGGAAACAGAGAAGGGGCCAGCAGAGAGGGAGAAGGAAAATCTCAGAAACCAAGGGAAGGAGCGATCAATGATGCAGACGCTGCAGAGAGATCTGAAAAACGCCATTGGCTGTGGTGGCAGGGAGGTCACGAGGGACCTCGGTGAGAGCATTTTGACAGTGGTCAGAAGCCAAACTGAAGGGGTGGAGGAGTAAGAACGAAGCATCTGAGCCCAGACAGACAACTCATTCAGAAAGTCTGTGTATAAAGAGAGAGACAGAGTTGGCAGTAGCTAGATGGGGGTCATGGGTCCCATGGGATAGTTTCTTGGGTTTCTGTTAAAAGGAGACTCATGGGTATACATTAAAAAGCAATATAAGAGCTGAGGAAAAGTAAATAAATGGATGAAAGAAAATGGCTGAGGGTGTAGATTTCTGGATGATACACAGAGCATGTGTGTTACCCTGCTCTTTTGGTGTATCCAGAATTCAGTATTCTCATTTAGTCATCAAACTAAATAAGGTTCCTTCCAGATCTTAAATTCTCTTTAACTATAAACAAACTACAGCAAATGGACTTTGTGTGAAGCCATTAATTTGTAACTGTTAAAGTATGTTTAAACCTTCCTGAATATATGATGACATCTTTGAGATTACTTCAGGGCCTGTTAAATACCTGAAGATAGTCAAATTCCAGAGGGTCTTAAAAAGGGAAATGGCATTGTAAGAGGGTAGACAAAGATAGTTGTTAAGAACAACAAAATAAGCTTCACTTAAATATCTGTTAATAAAACCACTGAAGGTGATTTCACATGAGATTTTCTATTTTAATACTTCAGGTACACTGAAAAATATTAAACATGTAAACATTCCTAGTGACTTTTAAGGAGTATAGTGATAATAATTATCAATATCTCTATTGATTTCTCTTGCACATTTCATGTCAAGTTTTCTGATTCTGCTATAACACAAATAAATCAACTTTTTTTCCTATTAAATATCATATGAAGATTTCTGAGGTGATGAAGTATGAATATTTCATTCTGGGTTATAATTAACACAAACATGATTAGCTTTGTTCAGCTACTCTGATATCTGAGTGTGCATCAGAATCACTTGTAAAAAAAAAAAAAAAAGAAAGAAAGAAATAGATTGCTGGGCCCCATCCCTATATTTTCTGACTTAGCAGGTCTAAGATGGGCATTTCAAAAAGCTTCCAGCTAAGGTTGATGTTGTTGAGTGGGGACACACTTTAAGAACCACTGACTTTGGAAATAGTCCTTAAGAACAGTTTAGGCTTTGACATTGAACAGTATCTGCTGAACCATCCATGTGCAAAGCAGACTGTCGGGTCACAAAGTTGAGGAAGAAATCTAAAGTACTTATGAGCAAGCGCAGGTGAGTCCAGTGGGGATTAGCACTGATATCTCTGGCCTTTTTGTAGTGTGTAACAGGCCTCTTCTGTTCCCTCGATGTCCTGGCTAACCTCCTAGAAGATCTATTTCTCTTTGTAGTTCCACTAAAATTCCTTTTTAATTTGCTTCCGACCAACTCACACCAGAACTTTAGCAAATGAAAATTTTATCAAAGGCTCATCAGCTCCACTCCCCAGACAATCCCTGATCCCTCTTTCTGAGTGCCTGAATAGAGGCAAATGTATTTTGGCACTCAGGCGTAACACATTCAAATGCACCTAAGTGTAAACTCCCCAGATGTAGTTTCTGCAGCACTTCTAAAAGAAGAGATGAGCATTCTATGGTTCTGAGAAACCAGCAAGAAGATCAAAGGAGTCCACTGATATGAACAGAAAATTAATTACATTTAACAACTATTGGCGCTAAAGTAACTTATAGTGAAAAGAAAAACCAAAACAAGAGCTAATACTTCATGGCAATTGTAGGGCAAATGCTGAATTACTTTCTTAATTATAACTGGATTGATTTTTATAACATTTCATATTAAGTATATGAGTAAAAAAGAAAAAAAGAAAAATATAAGGTCTGAGACTACCAAAGACAAACTCAAGGCCTATGTACTACACACCATGGTCAAATGTACACATTCTTCTCTAGCAACTGTCTCCTCTTTCTATGGAATTAGACAATGAAATCATACTGTGGAACTATCTACCGAATCATGGGAGTGAGGAAAACTAAGTGTCAGAGAACATGTCGATTAAAGAACATGGTTAGATGCAGTGCTACATACCCCACACACAATTTTTGGAAGAACTCAAAAAAGGGGAGAAAAGCTTCATACACAAGGTTTTAGGCAACATATGTTATATTGGTGGCCACACTGAATTCTCACAGCATTAGCAAATGCTTTTCATTATAGTGCCCTTACCAGATAAAAACATTCCTGTAATTTAAAACAGGGGAGTACTATTTAAGCAACCCAAAAGAAGGAGGGCTGTTAACTGATACAGGTAAAAATTCCCCCCCACCCCCGATGATGACAATCCGCTCAGTATAGCTAAATCTTCTATTAGTTGACATTCACGAGCATCTTAAGAGATTTAGATAAATAAGTGGTAATTACATGTGCTTTGTGATAGGACGGCCTAACTAACACATTTAAAATTAATAGTAATTTATTAATGAAAAGAGACATTTAAATACCAAATATCAGCAATAAACTGGAAGCTGGTAGTAAAGAGATAGGAAGTTACTGGCAGTACAGGTTGAATCAGGAATCCAGTCAAATGTGGAATTATTGGGGTTAGATCATGTGACCTAGGTGAACATCCATCTGCATTCTCTATTCTTGATACCGTTACTTAAACCACTTCATGGGTAAAAGTCAAGGTAGTTTTGGATTAAAAAAAAAAGTGCTTTGTTTAATCCTGTTTCCCAATTATTATTATGTTTTAATAAAGTATATATACTTTATTTTTGCTTTTGTCTTTTCTTCCTTTAAACCTTATAGTTGAAAATTCTTTTGTAGACCTGTTTAATAAAAAACTTCCCTTCTGCTCCAGAGGTTAACACTATACTGAAGCGTCAAAATGGAAGGCCACTCTCACCAATTCAACACCAACGGAAATCCCCGGTCTGGGGTGCAGTGGTGGGGAAAGACCTTATTCAGTTAAAGCAGCTCAAGTGTGACATGACCTGGCTGTGGAACAGCACATCTGTGAGATAGCTCAATCGTGAAAAGTATGGCTGTAGAACAGCTCCAGCAAGGCGGTCCAGATGAGAAGTGTCACCGTTCTGCTCCAGTGAGAGCTCAGTGCCATAGTTGTAGCTCAGCTCAGGCGCTGCAGCTCCAACCAGGGATAAGCAGTATTCAATGGAGAGGCAGTATTCAATTTCTCTTCACTGAGGCACAGGTGAAGCTGGCTTCTAGGTAGAGAAAGTTCCCATCCCCAGCCCCTGACTGGGCCATTCTCAAGCAAATGAGGATTCAAATCTTCACTGACTGACTGGTTCAAATAGCTGACTGATCCAAATGGAGCCACTGATTGGTTGAAGATGCAAATAAGTATATAGCAGTGCAGCCCCAACTGGCCAGGCCAAGTCTTTTAGCCCATTGGTTGATTTATGAGCCTCAATTCAGACAGCAGCAGCACAATGCAGGAGGCTTGGCAACTCAGTGCAGCTTTTCCCTGAAGCAGAGAGAGCATGAGCACGACTACTATGCCCTGTTTACAAATTTTTGCCCAGTTAGTCACTGGGGTCCTTAACAGGCACTTAACATCCTCAAGGTTAATAGAAGTACACATGTATTAGTCCCATTCATTTATATATATTGGTTGCCTAGCATCCATCCTCATCCCAACCAGGGATCGAACCCCTAACCTTTTTTTGGTATACAGGACAATGCTCCAATTAACTAAGCCACCTGGCTGGGGCTCATTCACATTTTTTAATTTTTACTACATATAGGGTGTGGCAAAAATAGGTTTATAGGTTTTCATGTAGAAAATAATAAAATACTTAATAAATAATAATACCAGAATAAACTCTGTGTTTCACATACAAATATAAACCTACTTTTTTGCCTTACTCTGTAATTTGTACCACAAACAATGTATCATATAGTTTGTGTTTTAAAAACATGTTCCAGTTCTTATTTTAATAAGGCTTAAAAATCAAGAAAGGTTAGCTCTAACCAGTGTGGCTCAGTTGGTTGAGCTTCATCCCATGCACCAAAAGGTTACTGGTTTGATTCCCAGTCAGGGCACATACCCAGGTTGTGGGTTAGATTCCTGGACAATATTTCTCTCTCACATCAATGTTTCTCTCTCTACCTCTCCTTTCCTATCTCTCTAAAGTCAATAAAAACATATTTTAAAATACAACTTAACCAAAGGATTTGTATGCATGCGTATAAGCCTAACCAATGGAGACAGACACCAGCGGGGAGAGGGCATGAGTAGCGAGGTGGGGGGGGGGGGATGGGTACTGAGGGGATAAGGACACACATATAATACTTTAATCAATAAAAAAAAAAAAGTAAAAAAAAAAAAACTTAAAAAAAATTAAGAAAGGCTAAGTTGAGAATTCTAACCTTTAATTTCTGAAGGACTGTATATATTTTTCACTTGATGGAATCTTCCAATTTGAGTCTTAAAAGTATGTGTATTAAAGAAGTCTTATTGTTACATGCTTCTCTCGTGTAATGCCTTGAAACATAAAGTCATCTTGCATCTCACTGTTCTAATACTTTGGAACAGCATTTTTATGTCATTTTTATTAACAGTGATACTGAGATAGCTGTTCAGTAGCAGAGCAGAATTCCAGAGAAACTCAAGCCCATCAGACCTGATAATCATGTCACCATGGTTAAAACAAGAGTACCCCCACAGGGAGAGGAAATTCTGATAATTAACCTTGAATGCCAATTACAGTTTCTTAGAACAAGTCATTTCTTCAATATGTAGATCAAAAATTTAATTCCAGTCATCACTAACTTTAATATATCATATTTTAAAAATGAACTTTCAATTTAGGTAAAAGTTTAAGACAAAAAACACTTAATAAAAATATTACATATTCATTACCATGCCTCAATCCACAAGAGAATTCAAGACATAATCATAGCTACATAGCAGATGGCAATGAAATTAAAAGCAATTTCTTTGAACTAAATAAATAAGCAATCATATTTTGTTTTGTTTTGTTTTTTCAGGGAGGAGGTAGAAAGACAACTCCAATATTAAATATTAAGTACTAGGCAGTTCCCATACTAAACAATATGTGCTCTACACATTCCTTTTACAGTATGTTGTTTGGAACTCAGAACTGATTTTCTTACAGAAACATCATTACACAAAACAGTTAGCTTCCAAGCAAATCCACAAGAGACTTTTTTTAACTTCTAACACAGTAACCGAGATGGCCACTGTAATCTACTCAATCTTCTCAGCATCCAGTGGGCAGACTGTGGTATAAAGTCCAGAAGCTTCAGATACTAGTAAACATGGCTGTAGCAGGGAAAGCACAGAGAGGAAATAGTCTGATGGCCAGAAAACAAGGCCAGGTGGACCCAGCTGCCAATGCTGACGTTGTGGGCTATTTGTGATTCAAGCACTGCTTATACTAAAGAATGCCCCCACATTAATCCCAACCATAATTCCTTCTCTAACTTCCACAAACAATACCAGACTTCACTCTGGCTATCTGAAAAAAACAATGCAAGACTTAGAAATCCTAGAGTCCAGATACTGAATTCTTTGGGCCCCACTTTCACCATATGGTTTAAAATTGATATTAAGAGCCTTTTGTACAAACAAATAAAAAACACCTGCAACACACTATAATGAAAACATCATTGCCCTAACCGGTTTGGCTCAGTGGATAGAGCGTCGGCCTGCAGACTGAAGGGTCCCAGGTTGGATTCTGGTCAAGAGCATGTACCTTGGTTGTGGGCACATCCCCAGTAGGGGGTGTGCAGGAGGCAGCTGATCGATGTTACTCTCTCATCTATGTTTTAACTCTCTATCCCTCTCTATCTCCCTTCATCTCTGTAAAAAATCAATAAAATACATTTAAAAAAAAACATTATTATAGAATGAAGGGTTGTTTTTGTCCTCCCTGTTTTGGGGCAGTTAATGTATATTGCTTTGTACAGAATTGCGTATACATGAATAAACACAGTCCATCAACCATATATATATATATATATATATATATATATATATATATATATATATATATAGTCTTCAGTTTTATTGGAAGAAGTAGATGAAAATTAAAAATATAAATTTAAATGCTTTTATTCTTTTATCTGTTATGTATCCATGATTTAATTATGTTTTCCAGATCTAATTGAATAAGTAGAAGTCCCTAGATGGAAATACATTTTTTAAAATGAAAACAAAACTAATTTCTCAAAGGATATTTGAGAACAAAATGACTCTAAAACTTCTTTGAAAAAATTGATAGGCATGAATAGCAAAAATGCTGCTCAGGTGAGAATAGAAATTAAAACATATTACAACACAATAAGCATTAAAATTGTGTGATACAAAACTAGAAATACAGAGAGCTAGAACAAAGTAGAAAGCCAATAAATATATATAAATATATATACTATATGTGTTCTCATTTTTGGTAAACAAAGTTTATTCAAAAGAGAGGCAGGTGTAGGGTGGGGAAGGATTATAATAAACTAGAGGTCCGGTGCACAAAAATTTGTGCACTCTGTGGGGGAAGGGGGGGGTCCCTCAGCCTGGCCTGTGCCCTCTTGCAGTCTGGGACCCCTCGGGAGATAATGACCTGCTGGCTTAGGCCTGCTCCCAGGTGGCAGAGGGCAGGCCTAATCCCTAGAAGCAGCCCCTGGTCGGGCTCAGAGCAGGGCCGATTGGGGAATTGGGGTGCCGCCCCCTGTCATGCACAGAGCAGGGCGGATTGGGAGGTTGTGATGCCACCCTCAGTCACGCTCAGGGTAGGGCTGATTGGGGGGTTGGGGCACCACCCCCTGTCACACTCAAGGCAGGGTCGATGGGGAGGTTGCGGCGCCACCCCCTGTCACGCACAGAGCAGGACCAATCAGGGGGTTGGGGCGCTGCCCCCTGTCACACACAGAGCAGGGCCCATCAGGGGGTTGGGGAGCTCCCCCCTGTCACGCACAGAGCAGGGCCCATCAGGGGGTTGGGTAGCTCCCCCCTGTCAGGCACAGAGCAGGGCGGATCAGGGGGTTGGGGCGCCACACTCTATCACCCACAGAACAGGGCCGATCAGGGGGTTGGGGCGCCACCCTCTATCACCCACAGAGCAGGGACGATCAGGGGGTTGGGGCGCCACCACTGTCACACTCAGGGCAGGGCCGATGGGGAGGTTATGGCTCTACCCCATCACACACAGAGCAGGGCCCGTGGGGGGGGGGGGGCGGGGGTTGGGGCGCCGCACCCTGTCACACACAGAGCCACAGGGCGATCGGGGGGTTTGGGCGCTGCCCCATCATGCTGATCCCGGTGCCGGGAGACCTCGCGGCTCCGCTTATCCCGGTGCTGGGAGGCATATTACCCTTTTACTATATAGAATAGAGGCCTGGTGCATGGGTGGGGGCTGGCTGGTTTGCCCTGAAGGGTGTCCCGGATCAGGGTGGGGTGCCTGGCCAGCCTGGATGAGGGGATGATGGCTGTTTGCAGCTGGTCACACACCCTTCAGGGTGGGGGTCCCCACTGGGGTGCCTGGCCAGTCTGGGTGAGGGGCTGAGGGCTGTTTTCAGGCTGGGACTGAAGCTCCCAACTGCTCCTTTTTTCTTTTTCTTTTTTATTCTGGGCCAGCTTTAGCTCTGAGGCTCCAGCTCTTAGGCCTCCACTCTTGGAAGCAGGTATCTGGTTTGCTTAGATTCTACAATGGAAACTCTGTATCAACTCCAGGTATGAGATCCCGGTTGGCTGAAAGCTGGTTTCTGGGTTTTGTTTAGCTTCTATTTTTGTAACTATGTTTCAAACTGCCAGCTCAGAGGCCTGCAGCAGCAGGTGGGGAACGCTGGAGTCCTCCGTCACTGAAGCAAGCAAGCCTCATGTTAGTTTCAAGCTGCCTGGCTGCCTGCCGCTGTCTTGGCTGGCAGTTAATTTGCATATCTTGCTGATTAGCCAATGGGAAGGGTAGCGGTCGTACGCCAATTACCATGTTTCTCTTTTATTAGATAGGATGGTATACCAATGTTGCGAAAATTCAATTAGATCTTTACGCTACATATCAGTGCACCCCAGATGCATTAAATAATGGAACATTTCCAAATGAAATCCTGGAAAACATACTTAAATCATGGATAATAACAGAAAAAAGAATAAAATGTTTACTAGTTCCATAGCTGACTTTTAAATTATCAAAGAAATCTCACAGAAAATAGTCAAGTAAAGCAAATAAAAAGTAGATTTAAAGAATAACAAAATTATATTTAAATAGAAATCATTGGGAAAAATAGCTAAATCAAAATGAAAAAGTTATTATTAGGAGTTATAAGGTTACATGGAACTCACATTCAGTTAATCAGGGAAAAAATATATGATTTATTTCCCACAATTCTGGCAGGCAATAGTGAAACTGTTCTGCTCATGTGTTAACAATGATATTAAAAACCAGCACAACCTCTTGTAAAACCCTGTAACAGTAAACACAGCCATCATAACATCCCCTCCCTCTGACCTGAGGAACATGAAGCCAGTACAGTGATCTCTACTGGACAAATAAACACATTTCCAATATCTCGTCATGACCCCTGTATCCCCCTTAGTGCCTAGAGCAGGGGTGGGCAAACTTTTTGATTCGAGGGCCACAATGGGTTCTTAAACTGGACTGGAGGGCCGGAACAAAAGCATGGATGGAGTGTTTGTGTGAACTAATATAAATTCAAAGTAAACATCATTACATAAAAGGGTACGGTCTTTTTTTTTTTTTTTAGTTTTATTCATTTCAAACGGAAAGGATCCGGCCCGTGGGCCGTAGTTTGCCCACGGCTGGCCTAGAGGAACAGCAGTAGAACCTCCACCTGAGGTCCTCAGACAATAGACAGGTGGTCTGGCTGGGATCTCAATCTAGTTACATAATTCACTGGTGGGGCCACCTGTCAACTGTGTACCCTCCAATTACCCATGTTTTCTGCACTAGGGTCTGTGTGTTCCCAAGCAGGGCTGCTTCGAAAGAGCCCTACACGGTGACTGCTTGTCTGTCAGCCAAGTATGGTAACTCTATGGGCTCATAGCAGAAACAGCCTCTCACCGTGACTAATACAAGAACCACTCTCTCCAACCCATATGGCCAAGGCCCTTGGACTGGTGGCAAAAAAGCAGGAAACAGTGCTTTGATAATGATCACTGGTTGTTCACCTACTATGGTGATGTCTGACCTTCCTGGCCAGCACCAGGGCACTCAAGATGTTTCCCAAGCTCAACTTACTTTAAGACTTAAAAACTACTAAGAGTAAAATACAGATGAAGAGATCGACGGATGGGTGGATGGGTGGAAGATGTGGAGATGGGTACATAGGTGAGTACTCCATCAGTTGCTTTTAGAATGTCTTTGATGGACTTTATGTACCTCTTATAAAAGCATGATTGTCCTGGTCCACGGTATGTGCCCTTCGTTTCTGAGATAACTACTTGCAACTGATTTCTATTTATGATTTGGCTAACACCAATAAACTACATGCTTTCCAGACCCCATCTGTCCAATTTTTTTGTCACAACAGGTTTATAACCATAAAAAACTATAATTATAAACACTATCTATAATAATAAAAGTGTAATATACTAATTAGACCAGACGTCCTTCTGGACATCCTTCCGGGACATAGCCAGGGCTACAGCCTCAGGATCGAGGCAGCCGCCATGGCTGTGAGGGAGGGATCCAGGCAGCCACCCCCAGCTGTGATGGAGGGATCCAGGCAGCTGCCCCCAGCTGTGAGGGAGGATCGAGGCAACCATCTTGGCTGCCGCGGCTGCAAAGGCCTACTCTTGCACGAATTTCATGCATCAGGCCTCTAGTATATAATATACAAAAAAGGGCTTAACATAATATCAATGTCTGTCTTTCCCTCTTATATAAGTCAATCCAAAAGCCATTAGGCAGGGTTGAGTAAAGTGGGCATCAGCATAAAAATGGCAGGCATGTGGCATGGGGTAAGGAAGGTTTCTGCACTAAGACAAGGGTGAGTATGTCAATATGGGTGTCAAAGCCTCAGCAGGAAGAGGAGAGAACATGCATGAAGAGGAGGAAGCAGAGACAGGGTAATGGTTACATAATGGGAGCCAGGTTTGTCACTGTGAGAAAAGGGAGCTACAAATAAGAAAAAGGAGAAAACTAGAATAAACTCGAAGGTATTGGGTTGAAATTAGAGGTGTTGGTGTGAATTACTGGTTACTGATATAGTGAAAGTATTTCAACATACCAATATAAATAGAAATGTAGTTGTAAATGTTCACACACACACGCACACTTTCCTTAATTCTGTTAACTGACAGGACCTGGGAGCAAGGACACTTCAGTAGCAGTGAGCACACCTAGTGCCCAGATCTTGGTTTCTAAATACCATTCTCCACTAAAAGAAGCCAGGATCCTTGGAGAATTCGCTGATTCCAGGAAAATATAAGATGAACCTGAGAAGTGTTCACAATGGGACAAGCCAAAAGGACAGAGAAACCAGCTTAAAAGGAACTCCCCTTTGCCAAAACTGGGACAATTTGAGCTTTAAAATAAATAATGACAGAAATAAACCAAAACCTACCAAATAAAATAGCAAACCATATGCCCCTATAGATTTAAATTAATACATGAATAATAAATGGCAAATAAATGGTAAATAAATAAATAAATGGCAAAAAGAGAGTTATTTCTTAAAGTATAAAGCCAACTTTTTATAAATACCTTTTTTAAAATTTATAAAAATAAATGTTGTTTTACATTAAAAAGAGAATAAATGTAGAAGGAGGAAAATCACCATTCACTATTAGAGTCAAAATTAAATCGGACAAAAAGGAAAACTCAATGGATTCTAAAACCAGAGGGTGAAAGTATAAGAATGAAACATTTATGATCTCAAAGTACCTTCCCAATATCCTTATTAATAAAAAAGAGAGAAAAGAGTAACTTAATGTGTACAATTCTATAATACAACATCTACATATTGCATTGTATGTTTACTACTCAGTCAAATTTCTTTCCATCATCATATATTTGACCCTTTTTACTATCTCCCCCCACCCCCTTTCCTGCTGAAGACAACATACTGCTGTCTGTGCCTATGAGTTTCTCTTTGTTTCATTTGCTGTTTTCAGTTTTGTATCAAAAATGCAAAAAAGAAAGAAAGAGTAACTTCACAGTGAAGAAGCCTGGCAAGCTCCACTTTAATCAAGTGCTAACGGAATGGGAACAGACAGCGGGAAACGGGATGCAAGAAAAATACAGCAGCATTTCTCTGCTGTTCCTGCCAAAATGCATGATATTAGTCGTGAGGAAACATCAGATAAATACTGCATTTATGGGGTGGAACATTCTATAACATATCTGATGTGCAGTTTTTAAAACTGTCAAAGTCATAAAAGTCAAGAAAAGACAATGGATATCTTCCGGAACAAAGAGAGACATGGCAGCCAAATGTAACCGCTTGCGGGACTGAATAGTGGACCCATAATGGACATTGGGGGGACAGATGGCAGAGGAGGGCTGAGAACCAGATGGCAGAACTATCTCAGTGTCAGTTTCCTGTGAATGACTGGGCTGTAGTTACATATAAGATGCCATTGTTTAAAGGAGATATGCACTGATGTTCAGGGGTAATGGGAGAGCTTGTTAGCAATTTATTTTCAAGTGCTTCTAAAATAAAAAGTTCTTTGTACTATTCTCAAAACTTTTCTATAATACTTGAAATTATTTCAAAGGGGGGAAAAAGATATGATACCAGATCCTTTATGTTATAATTATAATCTTTCATTTAAAAATATAAATAAGGTAATAAAATTATTAAAAGAAGCCATTGTGTTAAGGTAATTTTTAACTTAAAACAACCTGTTAAAGTCATATTTCCACTACAGCAGTAACTTCTAAGACATCTACATACATGGTCCTGTTTAATTCAATAAGACAATAGTACTATAAATAAGTCCTTTGACAAAATGAGAGAAAAACAGCATAATGAAGCAGTCTTCACTCTTTATACTCTTCTCATCAGTAAATAATTCTAAGATGCACATGTTCCCCCATTGTTTTCTAGCAAAAATATATACAAAAAACTCTGAAAACCCAAACCCAAATACCTTGATTTAGGTGTGTGGCCTCCACAATCTGCACACCATTCACAGAGCACTGAGACCCACTTAGGGGTATCAGAGTCACCGTCCCCCCGGCATTTTCAAAGATACAGTGCTCACTCTCCAAGTCCAGACCGTGAAGAACTAAGTTGGAAAAACAGAGAAATGTTTTCTTTGGTATCTAGAACAATGATTCCCAACCTTTATTAATTTTTCCATATTGAAAAAAGTGTTTTCTTTTTCATGTAAATCCTGTGAAGTGAACATTTATATTTAGTGAGGAAGCTGAATTTCAGTTCATGGCATGAATTGATAGAACTGAACGTCTCCCTTGAATGTGGTTCTTAAAGCAGTGGTTCTCAACCTTCCTAATGCCGCGACCCTTTAATACAGTTCCTCATGTTGTGGTGACCACCAATTTCATTGTTACAAATTGAACATAGTTAAAGCATAGTGATTAATCACAAAAACAATATGTAATTATATATGTGTTTTCCGATGGTCTTAGGCGACCCCTGTGAAAGGGTCATTCAACCCCCAAAGGGGTCGCGACCCACAGGTTGAGAACAGCTGCCTTAAAGGGTCTGAATATCACCTGTATAAGGAAATACATTCTGGAATGTTTATTTACTTCATCTTCAGAAAAAAAGATAACTGAGTAACTTGTCTTAACGGAACACCTCTGAGCCACTCTGTTTGATGCCGAATAAACTTTCATCGGTCAGCCAAAGTTCACAGTAAAATGGAGGGAACACAGGGGCTCCAAAGCTCAAGAACTTATTGTGACCTCCACATCACAGACCTTATGTCCCAGGAGCAGAAATCAAAGGTGAAGTTGGCATGAAATGGATCTTGGGAGGCCCCAGGAAGTCTCCAGGAGCTGTCCTGGGATGCACACTGCCACAGCCGGTGACAACCCTGAGAGAACTTGACCTCACAGACCTCTCATCGCAGAGCATGTGGCAGCTAAGGTTTCCCGAATCACACATGGCCATCCTGAGTTATTCTTGTTTAATGAATGGCAGGCATGGATGTGAAGCCTGTCAAATAACCCTACATGATTTTAGGCACAGATCTTCACCAGCCGCTCAGGACAGGCGAAGTATCTCCCATTGTTCTCCACAGAACTGCACTTCTCTGCTCACAGAAAACACGTGTTCTTACCACTCACCATCATGTAAAGCAACCTCAAAGGTCAACACATCATTTAACGATTGGAAGAAGAGACCTTATGCCTAGTTCTACTCAAAAAGTATTGATCCTAAGGACTTCTGGGAATTGGTTTTCAGCTCTCTCAGTTTCACAGCAAACAGTAAATACACGTAGGACTTTCTAGGGTTGGCTTGATTAACAGCTTACACTGGTGGAAAAGCAAGTTCATTGCCAGCAATTCTAAAAACAGCTGCAAAGATACAATCCTTTCCCGCCGACCCCACCTGGCCACCCACACATATACACACCACCATCACTGCCATGATTTCCTGAAGTTATGCTTGTAAAGCCTGGCATGTCCTCACCCTGCTCAGGCAGCATCGCTAGGAAACCCAGGGAGCCATGCCTCCATGTGTGTGTATGCTGCATGTGTGTGTATTCTTTTTCCCATTATCATCTTTGTGCAGGTACGTGTCTATATCCTTCCCAGTAAGGGGCTTTATATCCTTTACCTGTGCCTGTTGACATATTTCCATCAATCAGTGTCCCACTGTGACAAGGGTAGAGTGATTTAAATAACTATACTCTTGAAAGCTATGACAAAGCATAGAATACATGGAGGGTGAGGGGGAAGAATTCAGTTTCATTTTATTCACTAAATGAATTCTTCTGTTTTATTAATTTGAATTTCACATTATAGAAATACACATGCTGATCTATACTGTACTTTTAAAAGATTCCCTCTTATAATTACTTCATGTCTGTCATTCAAAAGGAAGTTCTCCATTAAATGATTTTTAAAATCATTAGCACCCTGGCTGGGTGGCTCAATTGATTGGAGCTTCATCCCATGCACCAAAAGTTCAATCCCCGGTCAGGGTATATACAGAAGGCAACCAATTGATGTTTCTTGCTCACACTGATGTTTCAAATCTATTTTTTTTAAATCCTTGGCTGAGGATTAAAAAAGAAAACTCACTGGTAAAAGACAATTGATGAAGATTCTTACCAATATCTTGTTCTGTTGAAGCATCTTCTCTACCAACATATGTCTGACCTTCCTGGGAAGAATACACAAGTAAAATTTATTAGTAAGGACATGGGAAGCGTCTATTTCTTCATTTTTCATTTAAGCCCTAATGACCTGATAAGCAATGTCCCAGGGAAGGCCGCGGCAGCCCTGGCAATGTCCCAGGGAAGGCCACAGCCTCAGTGCTATGAGCGTTCACGGAGGCTCTGAAACAACACTGAAGGTTGTCGGGAAGATGACAGTAGAACTCCTGGGCTTACTGTCCAACAATGGGTAGGCTCTTATCTCGGCCTGTATCATAATCTGCCCATGACGATCATCTCAGTGATGTTCCTGATCCTTGCTGGATGGAGAGTTTCTCCTCCAGGGAAGAGGGTTTCTTTATGTCTAAAAGTTTATGAGAGCCCACAAATCACAGTGCAATACCATTTTCATTTTAAGCCATGGATCAGAGAGAGGTTAGTAAAGTCAAGGGTACAGAGGCAACCACTGACACGGATGTGGAAATTCTGCTCCCTTGACATGAATAGCCTGTTCAGGACCAGGTCCAATAATGCGGTCAGGAGATACACCTTTAAAATTAAAATGATGGCCCAGAAAACATATAGCCGTTCCCGGTTCCAAGTACTTGTGACTTTTCTTCCCTAGTCTCTCTGACTTTTTGTTCCTTACCTGCCTTTGCTAATTCTACACATATAGCTTTAGAACTCCATAAAAATGGGAACTTCTAATACCACAGAACCCCAATGAACTGTGGGAAATCCCCAAAAGGACTCAAGGATTTATTGCATATTCTTTAATGTAATAGCTGTGTTCAGGGACACAGAGTATTATAACAAACCTTGCTAGTGTGTAAAGGAAAACAAGATTAGAATGTTCCACTCAGGCAGTCTTACCTTCAAGTGATACAAGATAATTCCAGTACTCAGAAGGTCATCGTCAATGCCAATCAAATGGGGCAGCTCGGAATCCAAAACAACTCCAATCCCTTCTTTCCTAAGGGCTAGAGTTTGTTCCTGAAATCAGAAGTGAAATAAAACATCGTTGAGGAAAGAGAAAATCTTTTTAGGTTTTTGGTGTGTGTTTTTTTTTTTTTAGGTATTCTCTAGAGCAGTGGTCGCCAACCTTTTGGACCTCCGGGACCACCTGTGGCCTGCGGACCACTGGTTGGCAACCACTGCTCTAGAGTGTTAAACTTTATTATTTCTCATCAAAAACACAGTAAGGAAAAATGGACCTTAAACATCATGTTGCATTCTTGGCATATGATAGGCAAAGTAAACTTGAAACATAAAAGCTCAATTAAAATGAATTAAACTTATTGCCTAATTTATATAACTTCTTTGAAATCTTGCCTTCTTTAGGAAAGGTTCTATAGATACCCGACTACAAAGGAATCTTTCTCCCCCTTTAAAATCTTTATTTCCTCTAATATCTAGATGTCTCCTAACTTGCTGGCTCTTCTCTCCAGTTACTATGGATAACCTGTGTATGTTCCTAAGATGAGGCCTTTCCTGTACATTAGTTGCCCCGGCACCACACACACCTCTGTCTTCTGCATCATCTTCTCCTATCTATGGATCATTCCCACGTACTCACAAAGCTGCTATGGCTATTCCACCAACCACTACCACCCCCATCACTTCCCTTGGCCCTGTATCTCTGTCCAGCTGCCACCAATTTCTCTCTTGCCCTTTAGAAAAAATCACCTACAAAGAGATCCCTACACTGTGGTTCTTCAATTCCTCCCCTCCTGCTCTCCACTGAACCCACTCCATGGAGTCTTTCATCCTTGGAAGTGTAACATCTATGGTCATCCCTTGATGATCTCTTCTTGTCTCTTGACTTTACCTGCAATCTACATGCTAATGACTCTCACATCTAAATCTCTTGGCAGACCTCTCATGCAACAGACCTGCCTACCTCAATATACCTGTGAGGATACCAAATAGGCAACTCAGACTTAATGCATTGAAAAACCCACTCTTCTTGGTGGCATCAGGGGAAAAAGTGGGGGGGGGGGGGAGACATATGTAATATTTTCAACAATAAAGATTTTATAAATAAATAAAGAAAAACCTACCCTTGTTTCCTCCTGCCTCCCAAACCTGCACATTATCCCTTCTCAGTGAATGCCAACCTTCCTTACAGTTACTTGGACCCAAATCATGGCTCTAGTTTGTTCCTTTCTTTCTCTTAACACTACATACTTGGTATTGACTCTGCCATCAAAATATGCCCCCAATAATGTAACATGGAATGGATATGATATACTTATATAAAGCTACCCATATTAATCTTAGTAAATGCTAAACCAAGCTTGTTACTCTTACCTGATTTTTTCTCTCAAAACTAGAGCTTACATGTTAAAAGTTTATTTTAGTATACTTCACAATCCAGCAGTTTCATTTCCTGTGTGAACCTAAGGAGCAGCCTGATCTTCAAGGCCCTGCCCAGGTTAATGCTGACTGCCCAGACACAGGAATTCATTGATTAAAAGAAAACAAAAAACACATGACCAACTCAAGGACACTGACCATGAGAATCATATTGGGACCAGCAAGGACACTGCCTGCATGTCTGCAGCTCCTCCCCCTGATCTTTTGGTTCTGCGTTCCCTCTCCCTCCTTATAAAAAACCTCCATCTGCACTGAGATTTTAAGACTGGTTTTTGAGGACTGGGAAAAGTCCCTCATCTTCTTGAGATGCTGGCACTTGAATAAACCTCTTTCCTTTTACCAGCACCAGTCTCATGAGTTTGGTTTTCCTTATGGCAGGCAACAGAATCCACATTTCAGTCATAATCTGATAGCATCAAGATACCTGTACCACTCTCTTCCCTGGCCCCAACCATGGCATCTTTTACCTGTATCATTGCAATGATCAAGCATAATACCACTCAAGCCCCAGCCATGTTTCATACTCTACTTGACAGCCAGAGGGATATTAGGGATATTAGGGCAGGCCACTCCTCTGCTAAGATCCTTTATGTAGCCTCCCATTTCACTGAGATAACAGCCCAAGTCTTTGTATCCTTCTACAAAATACTATATGATCACATGCCTTGTTAACCTCCTGCTCTCGTCTTCTGCCACTCTCCCCCTTGCTCATGCCTCTCTAGGTACCCTCTGCTCCTTGCTGTCCTCAAACTTGCCAGCCTTACCCCACTCCAGGGCCTGGCCACTGCTTTTCCTTTTTTCCTTCTGCTTTTGTAGTCACTGTTGTCTTCTCACATCATCTCACATCATCTAGCCCTCTCTTTTCCTACAGCAGGGATTCTCTACGTCAGCACGATTGACACTGTGGACCAGATGAGTTTTCATTATTTTGTGTATTGTTGAATGTTTAGCAGCATCCCTAGCCTCTACCCACTAGATATCAGTAACACACACTCTTTCCCCCAAGATTGTAAAACCAAAAATATCTCCAGACACTAGCAAATGTCTAGGGGAAAACACCAGCCCTAGTTTAGAAGAATTCCCTATATACATATATAGGCCCTCACTTCCTCAGGTCTCTGCTCAAAAGCCACCTTCCCCATTGTCCCATACAAGAGAGGAATCATCAACCTCCCTTATTCTGAACTGTTTCTCTCCTTAGCAGTTATCACTATATAATGTTATATACAAGCGTATTATATAAATACTATAAACCAGTCCCTAATTTCATGTCTGGCACATAGTAGCTTCTCAATCAATATTTGTCAAATGAATTAATATTTAAACTCTAATAGCTCCCATTCAAACTAGAGTGAGTTCAGAGAAATGCAGGGAGGAGGGTCAATGGCAGCCCCTCAGGGAGGAGACTGGCAGGCCTGTGTCTGAACATCTGACCCAAGATCAAACAAACAAATAAACAAACAAACCCCAAACCTCTAAAATCAGGCTTCTGGCAAGTCTAAGGGAAAGCAGACAAATTCCAGAAGATTGACGGTGAAAATTCCAGCCTAGAGGCTGGGCTGGGCTGTGCTGAGTTCAGGAGGAGTCACATCTAAGATCATGACACTGTGCTCTGATTGTAGGTGCACAGGGAGCAACTTCCATCCTACATACTGAGGCTCCTGATCAGAGACCCTCCTTGTGAATCTCTTCCCCACCCCCACCTCAACAATAAGACAGCATAACCAAGGCACAGCTCTGGAACGACAACACCCAGCAATGCCTAAAACATAATCGGCACTCCCTACGTTCCTGGAATGGCTAAATGTATTTTATGTCATTTAAATATTAAAGCGATGTAAAAACTCTGCCATTCTCTAGGTGAAGGAATCAGGCTTCACAACTTTGCAGACAAGGCAGCTCCTAAAAGGTTCTGGGGAAGGGTGGTGGAAACAGGGAAATCCTTCAGGCCTCCCCATCTGCAGGCATTTGAGTCTCAAAGGTGCACACGCAGAGCTGGAGTCATGCAAGAGGGCAACGGAATGAAGTGGCAAAAAAAGATGGTTAAAAAAAAACAAACATAGAAAGTACCACTTGAAAGAATGCAATTTAATTTAACAACCATTATGGAGATGCAGAGAAAATGGCCAATGCATAACTTAGATTCAAGAAAAGGAAATGAAGCGTGTCACTTTTCTTCAATTACTCCTATCAGCTAGGCTCACATCCCGGGCTCAGACCTCAGGCTTCGAGGTCGGGGCTGTAATCATCTTGATTTGCACCAAGGACCTTGCAAATCTTAGCTGAAATGAGCTCTCTAAATAAAGCAACCCCCGCTCCTAGCTCTGGGATATTGTAGAATTCATGCTTTCCCTTCTTCCCATGCAATTCAAGTAGAAATTTAAAAGTATGTAATTTTTTTAAAAAAAAAGTATATATCACAATGGAGAATTTAATCAGATGGCTCCATTTCATAAAACAAAGTCCTCATTGGAAGGTCTGATAGCTCAGAACTGTGACAGTACTGCATGCAGGGTAGGGAGCCCCCTGGTAATGAACTGTTCCAGGCCTCTACATCCAGGAGAAAAGAAGAGTGACTGTTCTCATAAATGCAGAGACATATGTACTTTCTGCATAAAAGTGTACAATACGCCCCCCTCCAAAAAAAGGCAATATTTAAAACTCTAATAGCTCCCACTCACGCTAGAGAAATTGTTTTGGACTACATCCCAGTTTAATTTAATATTCTTTTTTTTAACCACTGAAAAACAATCTTTTTCCTTCCCTGAAATAAGTCTTAGAGACTTTGAAAATCATAACTTCGGAGCCATTAGGTCAAAAGCATTACCTGTTCCCATCAATTCCCAACACACTCACACACAAACACGTACCAGCATGCACTCACACACACATCCATATACGGAATGGATAAAACCTGAATTAAGAGAAAGTTTCCCAGGATTGGAGGGGGCGGGGCAGATGAATTTATGATTAATGCTGCCCTAAAGCTCTATGGCATTCAAACTGCATTCACCACATGGTATTATAAAAATGTCACCTCATAAAGCTAAAAATGAGGGTTTAAATCATTGCTCAAGTGAAAAAGTGATTTTAGACAAAAATATCTATCACATATAAAATATTTATTGAGTGGCATCTACTGTGTACATAATTTATGAAACACCTCTTTGATAAGATGGGATATTTAAATAGTAGGGCTGGTGATCCCTCCCCCAACTCCAAGCAATGAAAGTGATAAAATATGTATAGCTGCACATATTTTGTATTGAAACAAATCTTTTGGCAACCAATATTTGCATTAAAAGGAAACTATGGCCTGACTAAGAACATAGAATCAGCTTATTTTAAACATTATGTTCATTATATTTGCAAACAATATGTTTAGTGTGCTTTCCTTCAACCGCTGAATTTAAAACATGTGTCCAGGGCTGGGAGCATCACTTCTGGCAGATTCCAGTGATTCAGGTGAGCTGCAGGCAGGGCGCACACATGGGCTGAGCTCACTATGAACATCCCAGGAAACCATTATATTCATTGCTAATAAGATCCAGCAGGGATTCAACCGCTCAGTCACAACCACACACTTTGTAACTAGCACTGTGTCTGACAAAACTCAACAGCTTTCCTGAAAAAAGAAGTGAAAACCAATGCAAAAACTTATCAACAAAAAACTATTTTTCCCTCTTGGAGAAGCTTACCTGAGAGCTAGATCTTGCTTGGGAAATACTGGGAAAACTTTGCCAATGTGTCTGTGCCACTAGAGCAGTGGTTCTCAACCTTGGCTGCACATTAGAATCACCTGGGAGTCTTTCTAAAATCCTGATTTCTAAGCCTCATCCTCCAGAAATTCTGTTCCTTTGTTACTAATGTTATAGCCCCACCCCATAACAAAGAAACAGAATTTCCGGAGGATGAGGCCCAGAAATCAGGATTTTAAAAAGATTCCCAGGTGATTCTAATGTGCAGCCAAGGTTGAGAACCACTGCACTAGAGTAAGAGCTCCAGAAACTATGTTTCTTCACACTATGTTAGGTGAATACAGCTGCGCCAGGTTCACAACAGGCACTCAATAATTGCTGATTATTTGGCACTGTAGGGAGTAAGTGATTTTAAGTGCATTTGAGGGTGGGGGTGGAGGGGAGAGCCAAGAATTAAATATCAGAATCTCTTTATGGAATAGTCTATGGAAAATTATGTGTTTCACAAATAGTGGACTTTTGTACAGATGCCTCCCAGGATAAAGTGCACCTAATTTCTGCAAACGAGACTACAGCCCTCAGCAGAACCGGAGGAAAAACGGCATGTTCGGGCTTGGAGCACATGCCCAGGGTGGGTGTGAGGAGGGAGGAGGAAGTCGGGCAGGCAGGAAGACCTTTGAAACAAGGAAAATCATCCTCTAGCAAAGCTGCTTTTTAATTTTTTAATGCATGTGATTTTATCTGAATTTCATATTAGAAAAATTATATGTAGTGAAGAAAAATTATATGTAGTGAAGAATAATTATATGTAGCGAAGAAACACTTGAATTTCAACCAAGTGTTTCTTCACTACAAGAGATATGTCCTAAAATATCCTTCTAAGTAAGACATGCTGAAACATACTAGAGGCTGACAACACTGCACACATGTATTTCTCATCCCTGTTTCGGTTCTGAGCAGCACTACTGGAGTCTGGACATGTCTGAGACCATGTGCCTCCGGCCCTTACACCTGAATGCCAGGGAGCTGCATCCCTGGGCCACATGCCCTGTCACACTTCCTTTCTCGGGGAACATTGAGGCAGGGCTCTATTGTCTGCAGAAAGTGCATGCTGCTCTAAGGAAATATGAAGCTAGTCCGACTCTCAGTCCACGGCAGATCCTTTGGTTTTCTGCCTGGATCTTTGGAAAATGGTGTCTTTACACTTCAAACCCAATTGT
Organism: Myotis daubentonii; assembly: GCF_963259705.1. Classification (NCBI taxonomy): domain Eukaryota; kingdom Metazoa; phylum Chordata; class Mammalia; order Chiroptera; family Vespertilionidae; genus Myotis; species Myotis daubentonii. Next base: position 20,258,725 of record NC_081847.1, on the reverse strand, counting down.
TTAGTTAGGATAGGTATCAGTATTGAACATTCTGTACTCTAAATTTTACTGGAACACAATTCATTCTTCCAATCTGCAGACTCGGTTCTTTTGTTTATTTTTCATTTCATGAAAATTCCTGTTTTTTATATTTCAATTTCTGTTTCATTTGTTGACTATCTACTTTGGGGTCACCAATTAACCTTATACACATTGTCTTTGCTTCTTTATCTTTTAGCTTCTGATTGCTTTAATATCTTGATCCTTTCATTTGTGTGCAATGAGATTATCCAGACATTAACTTTCAGTAATTTGATTTCAATGGCATCTACTGTTTTCCTTGATAGTTCTAATTTTATTCATTAGTCCTGCAATGGATGTTGTTTTAGACCTCAAAGTCTATCTTTAGGTCTGCAATCTCAAACTTACTCTCTCTCTCTCTCTCTCTCTCTCTCTCTCTCTCTCTCTCTCTCTTTTCATCTCATTCTGCTTTTTATCATCTTGCTTTGTTTATTGCACTCCTGTTTCTCATCAACTTGTTCCACAGAATGAAGCAATTGTAAGAAATTCCCTTCTATGCTTTGAGGTATGTTTTCATCAGGATCTGGATCTTTTGTCTTCTGCATACTTTACTCCTTTTCTGGCATTCTGTTTGCCTGTCAGTCCATCCATCCACCACTAGGCTATGTTTATATAATTGCCCTACTCTCTTTCTTTATCTTATGTATGACTTAGGTATCTCTCTCCAGAAAGTCCCTATGCTCTTACACAGGATGAGCAAGTCCTTGACTCTTGTCCTGCCGTATCTATCATCTTTCCAGCTTAAAGCCTGAGTAGTCTGCATGCTGTCCACTCTTCTCTCTGGTTAGAGGGAACAGTAGAAAACCAGATCCCAGCTGATACACTATAAAGACTGAGTTCCTAGGTTCTGCCCTGATTAACAAAGGTGGTTAAATATCCTCTATGGACTCCTTCCTTCTGCTGGAAAAAAAAGATCGCATCCCTCTAGAGAAGACTGCTCTCGGGTGTCTCCTTGTTTCACCAGGCCTTCACTTACAGAGACTCAGCTCTGCTTTTCACATCATCCCATTTCCATGATTCCTCAATAAGAATGGGAAGATCAATTTGTTCCTCCAAATCAATGTGATCTGAGGGTACTGAAGAGGGTCTTTAGAATCTTCACTCATTCAGCTTCTAAGGCACAAGCCTAGGCAAAGCCCTTAACAACCTTCCCTCTTCTCTTCCTCAGTGGCCAGCTCATGACCTTTTTCATCTGCTTCCTATTAGTGATTTCATGGTGGTGTTTCTGGGGCAGGACGGGATGTTTGTTTTGCTTATTATTATCATCTCCTTATTTCTTTGAAATCTGTGATGTCATCTCCAACTGTCTATTTAACAACAAAGTCAAGAACAGGGTTTCAGCAAGCTACAAAAGGGAAAGAAGAAGACATTCTTAGGGGATTTCTTGAATACAGATACAGAAGGAGAAAACATGAGTATATATCTATAGATAGATAGATAGATAGATAGATATAGATATAGATATAGATATACAGATATAGATATAGATACAGATACAGATACAGATACAGATACAGATACAGATATAGATATAGATATAGATATAGATATAGATATAGATAAGATATAGATTTAGATATAGATATAGATTAGATCTAGATATATACACACTAGTATATATAAGGAACTGCCAGACACCCCGTTTGACTAATAAACCCGGGGAGATGATCTGAAAACCCAAGCAGATGGGTCATTATTTGATCCTGAAACCACAAAGCCATTGAGACTTCTGAAAACAAGAAATGGTTGGTACTTCAGAAGATGAATCTGGCAGGATGAATAGGAACAGAGAAAAATTTGAGGTAGCATTAGAAAGTAAGGAATAGCTTGAGAAACACTGTAGAGGGAGATAGACTCCAGGTGATAATTACTTTAGACTGGTTCACCTTAAGTGGAGACATTTTCTCAACTGTTTTACATACTCTTATTAATAAGAAATACGAAAATTGGAGAGTTTGCAAGAGTTGAAAAAACCTGACAAATATCCAAACGATTTTTATTGCTAGGAAAAAAAAAATCCTTGTTATACTTTGCATACAGCTCAGCAAGTGGGTATTGTTATTTCTCACCAATTTGATAAGCAAGGATTATCAACTAATTTCATTCTTTTGTGATATACAAATGATAGTCATTTTTGACACAAACCAATTAGCTTTGAAATCCTGAAAATATTTCACAAGCTGGCATTCATCCAAAAGTGAAGCACTGTTTCCTGTACATTCTTTTGCACAAAGAAAGAATCCAGTCCATCTAACAGAGAAATAGTTGCCAAGATTACCGGAAGTCAAAGAAGCTGTACGGGTCAACTGCCTCAACCACCGTCCAGTATTCCTCCACCCTTTGTCCATGCAACCTGAGCAAGCTATGATGAAAATGGAGAAGAATCTCCTTCACATTCCTACAGGAAATAACTTTATTTTTACTGTGTTCCAAGAGAGAATGATGAAATAAAAGAAAAAACATATTTTCTGGTTAGCAGCATGTTCTGTGCCCCTGCAAAGCTGATTGGTAACATGTAATCATTGATGTGAGAACTCTATTACACTCTTTGAATCATAATCTGATTAAAAACACACAAGAGAAAAGGGAAAGAACAGTCTGTGAAAATTAAAGACAGAAAATCTACCTAAACTGAAAAGCTCTGGCTGATACCACACACCTAGGGAGGTTAGGAAGGATCAGGGATCAGCCATCAGAATGAAGCCCCAGGAAGAAGAAGGATCAAGTGGGAAGACAGAACTAGCAATCCACAGGTTGGGGGATAAAAGAACCAAGTGGGTAAACCTAGAAACCACCATTGATCTCTTTGCCTCAAATCCAACATCAGCTCCACCTGCAGGACAGTCTGAATCATCCACAGCTTTCCATCTCCACTGCTGCTGATCTGGGCTGGCTACCAACATCTCCGGCCTGGAGTCTCTGACATGCCCCAGTTGGTCTTTCTGTGTCCTCTCTTATACTCTACAACCTATTCTCCATATGACAGCCAGAGTTACCTTTTCAAAACCTTAAGAAGTCATGGCCAGGTAGCTCAGTTGGTTAGAACATCCTCCCGATATGCCAAGGTTGCGGGTTTGATCCCTGGTCAGGGCACACATAGGAATTAACCAATGATGCATAAATAAGTGGAACAACAAATCAATGTTTCTATGTTTCTCTCTTTCTCCCTCCCCCTCTCCCTTCCTCTCTCTTTCAAAAAGTATTTTTTTAAATTTATACATAGAACTCTACAATGCTTTCCCATGCATTATAGATTGAAATGGCCCCACACCTCAAGTAATCCACCCCCACCTACCTCTCCAATCTTTTCCCCCTCCACTCTCCACTTGACTCACAACACTCTAGCCAGTGGCCTCTCGTTCCCACTGCAGGGCCTTTGCACATGCTATTCTCTTTACCTGGGAAATTCTCCCCATAAATCTTTGTGGCTTGCCCCTTCTTCTCAATCAGCTCTTATTATACATGCTGCCTGCTCTCTAGAGATCAAAGACATCATGATGTAGATGAACAAAGTCCTTGCTCAGATAAAGCTTACATCCTCCCGACCCCTGTACCCCCACTCCCACACACATTTTATCACCCCACTGGCTTACTGTTTTCAGAGCACTAGATGTATAACATCAAAATTATGTATCAGTTTACTGTCTGTCTGCTATTCCAGAAAGCAAACAGTGTGGGTCCAGGACAACAAGTCAAGCCCAGAGAAAGAGAGATCAGATTGGAGTCATCGAGAACCAAACTAATAAACAGCATCATGACCTCTGACCCCAGGCCTTGTTTTATTCTCCTTGCTAGGTAAAAACAGCTCTTAAACCTCAAATAAATACTTAAATGAACAGAACAAGTCAAGCTTTTAAGGCACTCTTCTTTAAATGAGAAGGCTGTATTCTAAAAGACTATCATCATAAATAATTTATGTATCTTAAATATTTGTAGCTGATATCACACTGGAACCTATTACATTATAAAATCTGAAGTAGGAATACAGAAGCCTTTGCATTTTCCCATGACTTTGAAAGAATCTACATTCCAGTACCTGTGGTCAAAAGAAACACATTTAGAACAGATGGTGAGCAGTGCCAGACTCACAGGCAGAAATAAGGAAAGAAGCTGGCTACCACCTACTCCATGGTACTAAGAAACTTAAATTCCTTGGCATATTGGCAGTTGACCCATAAACAGTAAATATAATCAATATTTTCCAATTAATGAACAGAAACTTGTGGAGCAGTTTGATTTCCACTACACTTCCCACTGCAAACTTAATTCTTTATTTAAATACTGCAGAATTAACTGTTGGCCGGCATTTAGGGAAGATGCTATGTAGATCTTTCTGATGAAATAGTCCTCTCTGCCTGGTGAGCAAATCACCCAGATGTCTGTATTTAAATTATGCAAAATGCATAATACCTATTAAAGAAGTTACTTGTGAAAATATGCAGGAGCAAATTTCCTCACATTAATATTTAACTAGACTCTTTAAGTAGAGCAAGATCTTGTGATCACGTTAGCATATTTGACCTAAATGCAAGTCCAAAAATACTTGCATTCATGAGAAGGTTCTACAAGGGCATTTCTATATACTATAAACATTAACACAAGGTAAGAAAGCTAAGTGAAAGGATTATTTTAAGGATTACTTTAATTTTGTAACCCAGAAAGCTTCAATTTGACATTGACCTTAAACTTTGGTCTGTGCAGCTGACCTACTCTTGTTTCTTACCCATAGAAATGTCATGCTTATGTCTACCACCTAGGCTTTACTCAAGTGATCATGTCCACTTGGGAAAGCCCTCCATTTCCTTCCTTTACCTAAATCTGACCCACAAGTCCAGCCCGCTGGGAAACACATGGAGCCTACTTGTGTCCATGTGGACTCATCTTCTGCACTGACCATGGTTAACCAGCCTAATCACTTGGATCTCAGTAAAAAATGGACTAGTATCTTTACTTCCTACACTGCTTGTGTCTCCTGCTTAACCAGTAGATCACTGAAGGGATTATATATATATATATATTTTATTGATTTTTTACAGAGAGGAAGGGAGAGAGATAGAGAGTTAGAAACATCGATGAGAGAGAAACATCGATGAGAGAGAAACATCGATCAGCCGCCTCCCACACATCTCCTACTGGGGATGTGCCCGCAACCCAGGTACATGCCCTTGACCGGAATCGAACCTGGGACCTTTCAGTCAGCAGGCCGACGCTCTATCCACTGAGCCAAACCGGTTATGGCAGGAAGGGATTTTTTTTAAAAATATCATGCCTGAGCCTGCACCAGGCCTTTAAGTGAGCATCTCAGGCTTGGATATGTTTGTAAGCTCCCAGTTTTCTCACATTCAGGGTTGTGCCATAATTTTCTGTACCCTCCAGAGGACCAACACCTCTGTTCTGCAAGGTGAATTTTGATAATGCTCAAAGGATAAGTGGTTCAGTTTACCAAACTGACCCCTCATCCTCCACTCAGCTTCTTTTGCAACTCATTCAACTAATAGTTAATGAGCATTTGCTACTTGCCAGGTGTTAAAAGATAGTCTGACTAGGGACACTCCCTTATATATTAACTCTGCCTATCTCTATATTGTTATCTATAGATCTGGATCTACTTGTATATGTTACAAGTAAAGATATGTTTATGATATTTAAGAATATATATCTATAATAATAACAGCATAATATGCAAACTGAGCAAACGGCCAAGCAGCAGAACAACCGTCCAGATGACCTTCCGGACTACCACGCTATGACACCCACTGTGCCAGGCCAGTCAAGACGGGTGCAATGCGATTGGTCAGGGGCCCAGCCATCGCCCCATGATCGCCCTGCAGAGGGAGGCCCAGGCCACTGGCTGGCGGGGCAACCAATCAATCAGGGCCACGATCACCCCAAAGAGGAAGGCCCAGGCCACCGACCTGTGGACTGTGGCAGGTGAGCGGGGCCTCCCTCTGCAGGGGTGATCCATCGCGGAGCCCCGGCCGGGTGGGCAGGGTCTACCTCTTTGGGGCGATTGATGGCGGAGTCCCGCGATCGATTGCCCCAAAGAGGGAGGCCCAGGCTACACAGCCAGCAGTGCTGCGGTGGGTAGCCTGGGCCTCCCTCTGCAGGGACAATCCATCGCAGAGCTCCGGCCAGGTAGGCAGGGCCTACCTCTTTGGGGCAATCCATCATGGGGCTCTGGGACTGTGAGAGGGCAGAGGCCAGGCTGAGGGACCCCCCACCCCGCAATGCACAGGTTTCATGCACCAGGCCTCTAGTATATATATACAGATATATCTATGTATCAATCTGTTAATCTTTAGATAAATTTATCTATATCTATTTATCAATATTACAGACTAAAGGCCCAGTGCACAAAATTCATGCATGGGTAGGGTCCCTAGGCTTGGCCAGCAATCAGGGCCTATCTGGGCCTTCCTTCCCCCAGCTGCTGCCTGCCGGCTGGGGCCTTCCTTCATTCCACACCACCCCCTGGTGGTCAGCACACATCATAGCGAGTGGTCGAACTCCCGGTTGGTCGAACTCCTGAGGTGACAATTTGCATATTAACCTTTTATTATATAGGATAGTAGCAACTACCACTAACATCTCGCTACCTTCCATGAGCATAATTAGAATTCAAACAAAAAACCTGAAATTCACAACTAGCATTTCTTTTAAAAAAATATATATATTTTTATTGATTTCAGAGAGGAAGGGTGAGGGAGAGGGAGATAGAAACAACAATGATGAGAATCATTGATCAGATGTTTCCTGCATGCCCCCCGACTGAGGCTTGACACCTCAACCTGGGCATGTGCCCTGCTGGGAATCAAACCTTGACCTCCTGGTTCATAGGTTGACACTCAACTACTGATCCACCCTGACCTGGCACATCTAGCATTTCTGTTTAACCAAAAAGTTTTAAGATACTGACAGAGTTATTCAAAATAATATAGAGGTGGGCTAAAATAGGTTTACAGTTGTAATACAAATAAATATTACAACAATTAATAAATATTTATGATAGCCAAGATATGAACCAACCTAAGTGTCCCTCTATGGATGAATTGATAAAGAAAATGTGGTATAAATATATATATATACATAATGAAATATTATTCAGCCATAAAAAAGAAGAAAATTATGCCATCACAAGGGACATGGATGGACCTTGAAGGCATTATATTAAGTGAAATAAGCCAGTTAGAGAAAGACAAATATTGTCTGATCTCACATTGAAATCTAAAAACATACAAACAAAAAAACCCTCATAAACACAGAAAACAGATTGGTGGTTGCCAGAGGGGGTGGGATGAAATGGGGGGAGGTAATCAAAAGATAAAAACTTCCAGTTATAAAACAAATGTTGTGGGGATGCAATTTACAGCACAGTATTGTGTAATTTAAAGTTGAAAAGTGAGTAAGTCTTAAAAGTTCTCATGATAAGAAAAATAATTGTAACTGTGTGAGGTGATGAGTGCTAACTAAATTTATTGTGGTGATCATTTCACAATATACACATATACCAAATCATCATGTTGTATATGTATACACCTAAAACTAATACAATGATCTTAAGTCAATTATATCTCAATAAAATTGGGTGGGGGGAAACAAACAAAAAGGGGAAATCTATAGGAGTGTGGAAGACAGAAATTTCAGCCATCCTTTTGTCAGCAGAAATCATGCCTAAAAGACATATTAATGCTTTCAGCAAAAATTTACCATCCTCAATAGGCAACAGGAACATACTCTTGAAAGTAAAATTTAAAACTCTATGGGGAAACATGTAAGGATGGCTTTGAATGAGGCTGTAATGTCACAAGGTATCTGGATTCCTAGCGAGTAATTAAACAGGAAATAAAATATTAAAACAAAGATCCTCCAGTTCACCTTTTTTTGGCAAGTTGTTTATCATTCTATCACATAAAGCAAAAGAGAATATATGTACAGTGTGGGGCAAAAGTAGGTTTACAGTTATATTATTTATTATCTTGAGGCCTGATGCACGAAATTCGTGCACAGGTAGGGGGATTCCTCAGCCTGGCCTGCACCCTCTCCAATCCAGGACCCCCCGGGGAATGTCCGACTGCTGGTTTAGGCCTGCAGGGATCCGGCCTAAACTGGCAGTCGGACATCCCTCTCACAATCTGCCGGAAGCCGGTTCATCCTTGCTGCCTGACACAGTCGCTGCAGGAAAGAAACATCTGCACAGCATATGTTTCAAGGGACCTGGCGTATATAGCATACTGTTCTTAATATGTTTGCTCCCCTTAGCGCTGTGTGTTTTAACCAAGGTCACCTCTCCGAGAAAGGTTGTTTCCCCAGGTAGGAATTTTTCCCTGAAGTCAGGGAGGGGATGCCTCTCCTAGAAAGGTTGTTTCCCCAGGTAGGAATTTTTCCCTGAAGTCAGGGAGGGGATGAAACTCCTTAACTAAGTGCCAGGCAGGTAGTTAATCACTACAAACAATCATGCTTAAGCTACATAATCTTTACTCCCTGGAATGGAGATAAGAAACACCCTAACCTTTGTAATAGAAATTGACAGGATTAAAATCAACTGGTATAAATACGGATGTAACAAGACAATAAACAGCAGAGCCTCTCTGGAGATCAAGACCAGAACTTGGCTGGAGATCCTGGCTAGGCTGCTGATCAACTGAACGCTGTCTCCGTGTCATTCCTTCTTCGCCGACTCCGTCCACACCTTTGGGGACCCCTGGACCTGCTGGGGTTGGACCCCGGCATCTGGCGCCCGAACAGGGACCCCTTAGGTAAGTCCCCCTGTACTTGGGACGGATAGGACTGCACCGTAGGGTGCTTCAGACCCCCCCTATAGAGGATAAGTAGGGTAAGCGGGTAGTTAGTACAGAACTTAGATTGACAAGATGGGTCATACTGAGTCTAAAGAAAAAAGACTCTGTATTAATCTTTTAACGCATATGCTTACTAGCAGAATTGGAGTTGAGGTTACTCCCAGTGAGACAGAAAGTTTTATAGAAGAAGTATGTCAATGGCTTCCAGAGGATGGAACTGTTAATTTAAAAACTTGGGTTGAAGTAGGAAAGCAATTAAAGAAACACCATGAATCTGAGGCGGTCCTGCCATGTTTCCTTTCCCTCTGGGATTCAATCTGTGACACCTTGGCACCAGAGGCAAAAACGGTTGAACTTTCTCAAAATTTAAATAGTCCCTCGGCTCCACCCAGAGAGGATACATCATCATTGTCTTCAGCTCAATCTAAAAGCAATTTAGCTATGCCTACTGATCGGGAGGAGAATAAATATCATAAACATGACCATTGGTCCTTTCCAGTCAGTAGAGAGGAGAGTGGCCCTCCCATTCAAAACAGGCTCCCCAAATTAGAAAGGAAGCCTAAACCAGGTCCTGTGGCTCCTAGGAGCTCCATGTCTAAATTTCAAAGGGCGATAAGAGAAGCTGAAGCTAATGGAGATCTTGAATTCTCACTCTGCTTCCCAGTTACATATGAGAATGAGTCTGGTGGGAATAGAAACCCCACCTTGGAGCCTATACCTTACAAAGTACTTAAAGAATTAAAATTGGCCTGCTCTGAATATGGACCTCTAGCTCCTTACACACAAACCTTGGTAGAAACCCTAGCCAGTAAATGGATGACTCCTTATGATTGGTCACAGGTTTGTAAATCCTGTCTCTCAGGAGGCGATTACTTATTATGGAAAACTGAATATGATGATCTTGCTAAGAAAGCTGTAGCCACTAGCGGAAAAACCAGAAAAGGAATAACCCTAGACATGATATTAGGAGAAGGTGATTTTAACACGGCTGAGGAGCAAATGAATATGCCCACAGAGGCACTTACCAAAGTAACCAGTTGTGCAGTAAGTGCCTGGAAATCCCTACCTTGTACAGCAGGAAAAACAACCACCCTTACAGAGGTTAAACAGAAGGTCGAGGAACCATATCAGGATTTCCTTTCTCGCCTCATGCAGGCAGTCAAGAGAGTAATCAATAACAAAGAGGCAGCCGATATCCTAATCAAACAACTGGCTTTTGAAAATGCTAATAATACCTGTCAGGCTTTATTAAGGCCGATTCGCAGAACAGGAACTATAAATGATTTTATAAAACAGTGTGCTGATGTAAGTCCAGCATTTATACAGGGTGTAGCTATAGCTGCAGCTCTCAAAGGGGAGACATACCCTCAATATGTACAGGCTATAGGACAAGCCAGCAATAATACAGGTAATAAAAGAAATATGAACTGCTACTCTTGTGGCTTATCTGGGCACTTTAGCAGAGAATGCCCAAATAAAAATAATAATAATACTCAGGCCAGATGGCAAGCTCCTCGACAGCCTGGAAATAGATTAGGGAATAATATTAACCCTCCAAAAACCGTTTGTCCCCGATGTCAGAAAGGATTCCATTGGGCAAAGGAATGTAGATCAAAATACCATAAAAATGGTCGGCCTTTAAACTCTACAAATAGCTCCCAAGGAGGTTATATCCCATCACCTGAATTGGGAAACTTGAGAAGGGGCCAGCCCCAGGCCCCTGCAATAATAGGGGCATCAACCTTCAACCCCTCTGCAAATTTCGATCAGTCAGTGACCTCTTCAGGGCAACCCCAGGCAGTGCAGGATTGGACCTCCACTCAACCACCCAGGCAATACTAACCCCAGACTCGCCAGTAGCAGCCATTCCTACAGGAGTGTCTGGGCCGCTGCCTGAGGGAACCGTAGGTTTAATATTAGGGCGGAGCTCCACCTCCTTACAGGGGATCTTAGTCATCCCAGGAGTTGTTGATGCAGACTACACAGGAGAAATACAGATTTTACTTTCCCCACCCACCACAACTATACAGATTCAGCCCAACCAGAGAATTGCCCAATTAATCCTGTTACCAATACATAAAATAGGGACAGCTGTTACCCAGGAAGCTAGAGGGACCGGAGGCTTTGGATCTAGCGATGCAGCATTTTGGATACAAGAAATCCATGCTACTAGACCTACAAAAATTTTACAAATTCAGGGAAAACCAATTGAAGGTCTATTGGATACAGGAGCAGATGTTTCCTGCATAGCAGGGAAGGATTGGCCCTCTTCATGGCCCACGCACACCACCTCCACTTCCCTAGTAGGACTAGGCAAGGCATCTAATGTAAAAAAGAGTTCTCAGATTTTAACTTGGGCTGATGAAGATCAACATTCAGGGACATTCTGTCCCTATGTAATTACGACTATCCCTTTACATTATGGGGAAGAGATATCTTGTCTCAAATGGGAGTTGTATTATATAGCCCCAGTGATAGAGTAACATCACAGATGCTAGACACGAGATTTAATCCAGGAAAGGGATTAGGAAAGGAAAGTAATACCTCACACTCCTCGACAGGATCTGTAATTGGGGCCATTGCCCTTAGGACTGCTGATCCCATAGTCTGGAAATCGTCACAACCAGTATGGGTTGAGCAATGGCCCTTAACATCTGAGAAAATATCAGCAGCCCGACAATTAATTGATCAGCAATTAGCAGAGGGACATATAGAGCCATCAAATAGTCCCTGGAACACACCCATATTTGTAATAAGAAAGAAATCAGGCAAGTGGAGACTTTTGCAAGATCTAAGAGCCATAAATGCCACCATGGAAGATATGGGCTCCTTACAACCTGGATTGCCCTCCCCTGTGGCAATTCCACAGGAGTATTGTGTTGTTGTTATTGACTTACAGGATTGTTTTTTCACTATACCTCTTCACCCAGCTGATTGTCAAAGATTCGCATTCAGCATACCATCAGAAAACTTTAAACAGCCTTATCAGAGATACCAATGGAAGGTTCTCCCACAAGGGATGAAAAATAGTCCTACATTATGTCAAAAGTTTGTAGATCAGGCATTGCAAGTTATTAGAAAGAAATTTTCAGATCTATATCTTATTCATTATATGGATGATATTTTACTAGCTCATAAAGATCGGGCTACTTTACAGGAAATTCTTACTCAGACCATCCTTGCTTTAGAAGAACATGGTCTAAAAATAGCCCCAGAAAAGATTCAGACTGAACCTTCTTTTTCATACTTAGGCAGAATATTACATACCTCTACTATCACCCATCAGCCTCTACAATTAAGAAAAGATCATTTAAACACATTGAATGATTATCAGAAACTATTAGGTGATATCAACTGGGTCAGGCCATTATCTAAAAATAACCACTCTTGACTTAAAACCTCTATTTGACATTTTAAAGGGAGATTCTAACCCTAAGTCTCCCCGACAATTAACTGTAGAAGGAGAAAAGGCTATAGCAAAAATAGAACAGGCCATCAATAAACAGCAACTACAGTATCTAGATTATTCCAAATCTTGGGCCTTAATTATTCTAGCCACTAAATATACTCCTACAGGATGCTTGTGGCAGGAAGGACCATTAGAATGGATACATTTACCTGTCACTCCTAGGAAGATTGTACCACCCTATCCCTCCCTAGTGGCCACTCTCATTATCAAAGGTAGACGACGCAGTATCGAACTCTTTGGAAGAGAAGTTACTGAGATAATAATACCTTATAAAAGAGAACAATTAGACACACTATTACAATTTGAAGAAGAGTGGCAAATAGCTATAGGTAACTTCCCAGGGCAAATTTTACATCATTTGCCAAGATCACCTATATTGCAATTTCTCTCCCTACATCCGTTTATATTTCCTATTAAATGTTCAAAAGAACCATTATCACCTCCTGCCTCCTTAGTATTCACAGATGGTTCCTCTAATGGTAGGGCAGTAACAATCATTGACTCAATAACCCATGTTCAACAAACTCTAGAGACGTCAGCTCAGAGAACAGAGCTTTTGGCAGTCATTTATGCTTTTGAACAATTGCAACAGGTTCCCTTTAACTTGTACACTGACTCTCAATATATAGTTAAATTATTTCCTCATATTGAGACCGCCTCTCTCCCACAAGGAAGAACAGCCATTTTCTCTTTGTTAACTCAGCTACAAACTTGCATTCACAAACGAGAAAAGGCTTTCTATATTGGACATATTAGAGCTCATTCCTGCCTACCAGGACCCTTAAGCGAGGGAAATTATCAGGCGGATTTACTAACTCGCCCAGTAGTTTGTACAGCTCTAGAAGAAGCCCGGCGGTCTCATGCCATTCACCATCAAAATGCTTCTGCTCTCCGTCTATATTATCGCATATCTAGAGAAGCTGCTCGAAGTATTGTGCGTGACTGCGGCCATTGTCCTACTCATTTTCCTAGCCCTGCTACTGGAGTTAATCCAAGAGGACTTAGACCCTGTGACTTATGGCAGATGGATATTACTCATGTCCCATCTTTTGGCAAACTTTGCTATGTGCATGTTTGTATTGATACCTTTTCTCATGTTATCCTTGCTTCTGCACGTACAGGAGAAGCCTTTAAAGATGTAAGTCAACATCTATTCCAATGCTTTTCCTACCTAGGAATACCAAGGGCACTTAAAACTGACAATGGGCCTGCCTATACCTCTAGAGCTTTTAAAAACTTATGCTCTACATTCGGCATCGCACATACTACAGGAATACCCTACAATCCTCAAGGCCAAGCAATAGTAGAAAGGGCTCACCAAACTTTAAAAACACAAATTAAAAAATTACAAGAAAATGAGTTTAAATATTCCTCTCCTCATCATGTTCTACAACATGCTCAATTTGTAATTAATATACTAAATGTAGATTCTGAGGGAAATTCCCCGATGTACAGGCATTGGAACCCTGATCTAACTAAACCTAAAGCCCTTGTCAAATGGAAAGACTTGCTTACAGGAGCCTGGAAGGGACCTGATGTACTTTTAACCTGGGGGAGAGGATATGCTTGTATATTTCCACAGGACGCAGACTCACCTGTGTGGATTCCAGACCGTCTAGTCCGACCTTATGTCTCACCGCCCGCCATCTCTGCCTCATCATAGCACACCTGACCAGTGCCCGTCTGCAGCAGATGTGCAGCCCTGAGCTGGAACAATCTGTCCATTGGGAGGATCACATGTGCCTCCTTTTTGTCTTTCCACATGTCTCAGCTTTGCCCCACATCTCCTTTCCTTTTTCCTTTTTTTAAAAATCTAACTACTTGTTTGCTGGTTCTTTGGCCTGTCTCCTTCTTTCCTGAACACAGCCTTTTCTAGAATCTCCCTACCCTACTGTTCCAGGAAGGGCACCTCCCTTTTCTGCCATAACTAGGGGGTGTCTGGTATATGTCCCATACATGGAGTTGTCTTGTGCCAAGAGCCTGACATCCTGGGCTGAGAAAGCCCTGTTCCAGGACTCTCCTTTGTCCTGTATTGGTGCCTCTTACCCTTGTGCCAAGAGGGACCCTCTTCTTACAATCCAATTGCCCATAAGCTGTTGCCTGAGCTCTCTGTTCATGCTGAGGTTGAAGCCTCATGGTGGCTGGTACCATGGATCTTTCTCTGGCCCAATGGCGTAAGCTGGGCCCTCTCTAGAGAAGAAACCTGAGTTCCCTATGATCAATGCCAGAGCCCCGCCAGCAAGCGAGGGAATCCAAAGGCAGTTGCTGGGCATGGAGGCCAGAGGGACATAGGCTATCAAGGAGACAAAACTGAACCTCACATCACCCTACTTGGCCCAGAGATGGCTGGTAGTCAACGACGGGTAAGACTCCACAGGGTGGGGCAACCTAAGACAGGCACAGTCGGGGGCCAGTAGGAGAAAACTTGGGGTGCAACAAAGGTGGGGCACAGACCCCCCTCCCCAATGGTGCAGGGGCTTGAACACTCGCCCCTTCTGAGGAAGGTCTCCTGTCCCCATGGCTGCTTCCTGCTTCCCATGCCCAGCTCAGATCGGGACCCAGGTAAAGACAGAGACTGGCTGACAGCAGCTGCCCTCTCACTGCAACAGGACTTGTTTCCCATTTCTACCTGGGACCACAGGGAAAGGGGAAGCTGAAGGAAAGGGCTGTGTCAGGATGCTGCCTTCTTCCCTTTCTTCTCCCTCTTTTTTCTAAACACTTCCATGCCTTGTAGTTCTTTTGCTTTCTCTTCTTTTTCTACTACCCTCCATTTTCCATATCAGCTGGATCCAGAGGGCACAGCTTACTCCTCCTCGGACATCGACACCACCATCAACCACGGCCCTGATGGACCCTTTGATGCAGTCCTTCAACTTGCAGACGCTTCAGGAAGCCTGTCGCCAGTGACGCCGCCCGCTAGCCAGACCAACAAAGACAATCAAACCAATAACTTGAGGACAGCTGAAATCCCTTGACTGAAGAGGCTGGCAACCTTCTACAGGAATGGGGCTCCTTCTGCGCTCCATCCACTATGTTTATAGCTATGCTCACTATCATTGCTTGCCACTCTTCTTCCGAGACTTAAATGGCCCAATCTGAGAGGTGGCCACTGATTTGCATGCGTGAGCATTTAAAAAATAAAAAAGGGGGAATTTGCCGGAAGCCGGTCCATCCTTGCTGCCTGACACAGTCGCTGCAGGAAAGAAACATCTGCACAGCATATGTTTCAAGGGACCTGGCGTATATAGCATACTGTTCTTAATATGTTTGCTCCCCTTAGCGCTGTGTGTTTTAACCAAGGTCACCTCTCCGAGAAAGGTTGTTTCCCCAGGTAGGAATTTTTCCCTGAAGTCAGGGAGGGGATGCCTCTCCTAGAAAGGTTGTTTCCCCAGGTAGGAATTTTTCCCTGAAGTCAGGGAGGGGATGAAACTCCTTAACTAAGTGCCAG